>NW_028281206.1:880000-1180000 GCF_059751285.1 Brachycentrus maculatus
GAATCTATAGATCCAGAGATGTAATCATCTGAAATGTAAAGATAGGAGCTGTATTTTGGTAGAATCTCAATATAGGAGCTGTATTTTGATAGAATTTTTAAAATCTGGAGCTACGTTTTTCAAGAATTGAAAAATCCCGAGCTTCGTTTTTCTAGTATCACAATAACCGGTCCGTTTCGCGCTGTTGTGATTTGTTTTGGTCCATTTAGATCTCTGGGTAACACATTGATCTCACATTGGGTAACCTTGTCAGCAACTGCTTAGGTGTTGCTTGGCGTTAGTTGTTGTTTTTTTATAGAAATTAACACGACAATATCTATTATTGACAGCCGGCCGCGGAAGAAAACCAAGAAGACGACGCACGGCTTTCACACACGCGCAGTTGGCCTACCTGGAGCGCAAGTTCAGATGCCAGAAGTATTTGTCTGTGGCAGACCGTGGAGATGTGGCAGACGCCCTCAGCCTCAGCGAGACACAGGTCAAGACCTGGTATCAGAACAGAAGGTAACATTGACATAAACCGTCTTAATATTAAGCCCGATTGGTGTCCCTATTGCCAAGCAAATGTTACGTTATTTCTTCAATGTTTTTCGCAGATACTTTATGGCACATTTTATAAACTTTATAAAATGAAAACAACTTTGTTTTTTCTTGAATGTTTTCCGCAGATACTTTGTGGCATATTTTATAAATGTTATAAAATTAATTAACCTTGTTTTCAGCCTTTTTTATTAATACAATTCAACCTACCGGTTTCGACAATACCTTGTCATCATCAGGGTTTATTTTAAATAAAAAAAGATCAAAAACATTAAAATACTCTCACCAAAAACTTCCACACACTCCATAAAAATCCTAAACGTTATTGATCCTAAACATTATTCATTGCAAAGCAACCCCAAAGACCAACTAATGGAAGCTGTTTTTTTATGATTTTGTTTTTTTTTGGGTGGAATGTAATTTTTTTTTAAATTTTCTTTATTATGTTATTTTTGTTAAATATTCTGTAGAATATTGTTTGTTAAATTATCGTGCTTTTTATCTAGAACAAAATGGAAGCGACAGAATCAGCTGCGCTTGGAGCAGCTCCGTCAGCAAGCTGGGGCCGGCCAGGGGGGCGCAGGGGGGCCCGACAGAGCTCCTCCGGGGGGTCAGGACAAGATCATGGGGCCCTGCTGCCCGCTGCTGTCCCAAGCGGCGGCCATCTTCAGGAACGTGGCCTACATCGGGCACGGCTGTCCAATGTAGGGACCTGATGTTCACAAATAAAGAAGGATGTGCGGCAAAATGATGTGTGATAGATGTTTTGGTGGAGACTGACCGGAGCATTTTGTTGTAAAGTAACACGTTACGATGCGAGGATTCGGATAGTCCAGGGGTTCCCAAAGTGTGCGTCAAAGAAAGTCAAGAGGTGCGCCGTGAGTCGATCCTCTATCATTATCCGAAACCACAAATATTCTCAGGTAGGTACCTATAAAGCAATATTTAATTTTTGAGAGCTAGCATCTTTCTACCCAACTACTTTTATTGTAGGTACCTACCTATTTCTTTCGACTATAATATATTGCTCACTCCTTTCAAGAACGTCATAAATCAAAAAACTTGATTTTCCAGTAGAACGTTTTTAAAGTTTAATAATATAATACAATGTATTAAAAATAAATATCAAACCTCTTATTGAATTTTTTACTGTGCAACAGATCTTTTAAGGTAAAACCAGAAGGTTTTTTCTTGATTTGAAAAATATTTAGTATTTAAAAAAAAATACTAAACAATACCTTTTCTTCAAAATGAAAAAACAACAGTTTTGCCTTGTAGCGGGTAAATATTAAGTCAAAAATATGCCGCTTTTGCTGGGATATAGTACATTTTCTAGGCATTCCGAAAACATGCACAACTGAAAATTTTCAATTTTTGATTTATGACTCTTGAAAGGAGTGAGCGATATGTATATACATATATAGTCACATTGTCTTACATTAAAAGGGAACCCCTGGTATAGTCAGCACAGCGAGCCGAGCGCTCCATCCATAGTTTCGGATGCTCGCTGATGCTCGCCGCGAGCGATGTTACGACGTTACGTTATGATGAAACGTGGAGGTCAGTCCCCATCTTTAGAATCACCATTCGAACATCGAATCACCATTCGAATATATTCGACAGTCACTCTGTGACCGAATACAATATCTTTCTATTTTTAATGTAAGTTTTACTTTGAAGGTAAATATCACACTTTTCTTAAAATCCATTGTAACACAACCTTCCTACAGACATAAAAAAAATTGAAGACACAAATACAAAAAAAAAAGAATTTTAAATAAGTATGTTAATTTAAATTCTTAGAAAAGAAAAAAACACATTTTTTATAATTTTTTAATTAGGTTTGCTAAAAATACATTGTATTATCTACCAAGAAACATAATTTGTTTATAATGCGTTTTAAATTTTAAGTAGAAATGCTTAAAAAATTAATTTAAATGATTTTTTTTTTTAAATTTGCAACCATATTAAATGACAATAAAAAAATATATAAAAAAAACGTGAATTTTTTCGATTTTGAAAATGATGCGGAATGCATCGAAACACGCCACGAAAGATTTTAAGAAGTAGTGTTATTTACCAAGTAAAACTTAAATTATATAATAATATTATTTACTCTAATAAGTTATTTTTTTCACTTAATTAATTAATAACAGAGTGAAAACTGGTTAATATTAATTTTTACGCTTTTGGGAATCGAACCTGGAGCCTCCAGCACGGTAGATAAACGCACTAACCACTGCACTACAGAGGAAAACAAAACTTTATACCTTATACAGCTGTTTGAAATAAGTAGCGCTTGTACATATAGGTGAAAACACAAAATTATTGTATTATTTTATAAATTGTAAGGACTTGCAGAGTGAACGATAAAATATAATAATTGAAATATTTTATATGTATGAAACTGTGAATTGATGGTAACAAGGAATAGATAAGGTGTAGGATCAGGTAAGGAGTTATGGGGAATTGGAATGGAACCAAAGAAGACATGCTTTGATGGATAGTTAGGATTCCAAGAATAGATTGTAATGTTTGAGGCGTTTTCTGAGGGTTATCAGAGATGTTACATTTTTTGAGTAAAGAGGTAATTTCTTGATTTTTTTATACAGATATTTTGTGGCACATTTTATAAACTTTATAAAATAAAACTAATTTTTTTTTAACCATTTTTTTAGTACATTTTTTCTCCAACCGGTTTCAACAAGAACCTTGTCATCATCAGGGTTAAACATGTTTAACCCTGATGATGACAAGGTTCTTGTCGAAACCGGTTGGAGAAAAAATGTACCAATAAAAAAGTGGTTAAAAACAAAATTGTTTTATTTTATAAAGAGCTAATGCACTCCAAAGAAGTATTTGAATTAAAATAAATTATAAAAAATGTTAATAAATTGTTTTATTTATAATGTTAATATTTTGTTATTTATTGTTTATTCTTCCTTTGATAATCTGGGATGCTTTTATTTATTTGTTTATTATTAATAACTAGCTGTATCATGTCCCGCGTTGCTGTGGTTCAGTCTTGTTAAATGAAAAAGAAATAAAAAAAAAACAAAAAGCTTGCATTTCTACTATGTTACATTTCACAATGCTTTAAAATATTTAAAAAATCTATGAAACTGCAATGCAATTAAAAGCATGGAAAATGCTAAGTGACAGCGTCTGTCAAGAAGCACGCTGTCAGCCATTTTCAATGTTTAGTATTTCGTGTTTTGCTTTTACATTCAGCAGATGGCGCTGCCATTGCGTTAAAACACCAAAAAAATGTTTATACTTGTCAGAACCTGTCAGAATTACACTAATTTTAAATAATTTATTGTTAGATATTAGATGAATATAAAAATAGGTAAGTAGGTACTATGCTTTGTGAATAATTATTTAAGTAATAATATTGTAAATTATTTGTGAATAAAATTTAATTATTAGACGAAAAGAGTTTTATTTGAAATGTGAATATAAAATAAATATGAAAGGTAGGTCGGAAAAAATTAGAATATTACAAAGTTAAATGTCAGACTTGCATATTCTTCTTCATCTACTTCGAGATGTCAAAAAATAATATTATATGTTTTATGAGATTGAATTTTTTTGTCATTCTTGGTTGTTTTTTCCTGACAACTATTTTTGATTTTCACTGACCATCCTTCCTTTTACAAGTATTACAAATAACTTGCAGTTAATATATCACACACCTAGATCAAAAAAGTATTGGCTGAAAAAAACTGTTTTTTTTTTCAGGAGAGACGAAAAACGTATAGTGATGTCGCCTTATGTAATATTAAATTTCATACGAATGGTCTAATTATTCTAAAAGTAGGGTTTTTTGAGTTACAACTGTTTTGTACAACATATTTAAAGTATTTTCTCTCTTTATTTCAACTTGAGATGAAATAAGTAGGAATAAACATGAATTTTTCGCGTATCTGAGTCATCAAAATGGTTGCAAACTGAAATTTAATAATAATAATAAAACCCTTATCCGCACCCCAATGATGCATAGGGCACTGCTTCATATAAACGCATTGTAATCTCGATCGTTTACACATGAAGGAAAGGTGATCAGCCCTCCACTTCAGGTACCAGTCCAGGGTAATATTGAATTAATACTACAGTGAAAAAATCACTTATATTTATTTGACCCCCCCTGGGAATCGAACCCGGGACCTCCAGAACGGTAGCCGAGCATGCTGACCATTACACTACTGAGGCAAACGGAGGATACTGAGGAATACTGAGGAAATTTAGCAGTGAATATTGTCCATTCGATCAAGATCTAATCACCAAAACTGTCACAACTCGAAATAAATCTGTTTTGTACCACCAACGTATGTCTACCCGGCTCGGCTTTATGGCGGTTGTTAAAATTACAACTGTTTTAGTGGAGGGGTCATGGGCTCCTTTATTCACCAAAAGGAACATACAGTGCTATCTTTGAAGAATATTTAAGATATTGACAAATTATTAAATCGATATATCGTAGTCATACAGGAGAAAGTGACCAAGTGCATTTTTTACAAAAATGTGACCATTGTCTATTTGATATCTTACTAGCTAAATATTGATATTATTTTTTGACATCTCATCAAAGATGAAGAAGAATATGGAAGTCAGGGCATTTACGGGGCTGACGACCGTCATAGGCTGGTTTAAGTGATCACTTTACACACGTGTAACATTCACCAATTCTACTCATTATTGACAACCACACTACTCAAATTCTTGAAAGTTCTATATATATGGACCAATTATGAAACTTTTTTTTTAATCACTAGAACTTTACTAGAATTAGATGTCTCAAGTGATTGGTGAATGTTACACGTGTGTAAAGTGATCACTTTAACCATCCTATGAAGGTCGTCAGCCCCCCAAATGACCAGACTTCTATATTCTTCTTCATTTAAGGAATATTTACATTTTTCTCATGTTTAAATCACATTTTCATATGGTGTACAATATACAAGTACATATCACCGTAGCACGCGGAAGTTTTTTTTTAACACTGTAAGGGAAAGCTTAATAAAAACAAGACTTTTCCTTTTGTTTCTTTTTTTATTAACATAAATTGTATACATTTATTTAAAAAAAACTATTTAAAACATTTTTTTAATTTTGCAGAGCCACCATGTGTGTCTTGTCGGTGGAGTTCTTTTTGTATACATTTTTTTATTGTTTTTAACCATTTTAATCTAATATACACACAAAAAAGAGAGAAAAATTAAGAATATAAACTATTTTACAATTTTCATAAAATTAACTCTTGATCATTACCCATTCCTTTATTTTGCCTTTGTTCCATATTTTATTTTGACCTCTAACCTCCGTCGGCAACAAATTAAAAATGTTCGGAACGATATATTGCAGTGTTCGACTCCCATATTTATTGTTAATTCTTGGGACTTTTAAACCTTCGTTGTGTGTAAATCGTGTATCATGGTTGTGTACTTCTCTTCGTGGTTAATACAGAAATGATTTATTCATATAATAATCTATTGGTACCTACTCAACTTATCCTAATCGCCACTAAACCTTCTCATCAATAAGGAAAAATATTCACTAGTGATGGGCATTCGAATCGTGCTCGAGTGGACGTCGGAAGACAAAACGTGAAGGGTCGATCGCTGCTGCCAATTTGTTTTGGAGGACATCCCTATTATTCAATACCGCATTAATCTATGGAGTATTATGCTAGTTCGACCATGGATAAATACCACTTGACTTAGAAAAACTTACGTATTTGTAAAATTGATTGTTTTTTTTTTATACAAAAATAATTTAAACAACCTAAAAATTTACAGAACTTTAATTAAAATTTTATGGGCATCCAGTGAAACGATGTTCCTGCCAGTATCAAGTCTTATTTTTATTTACAAACAAAATAATAATACAAAATATAAAAACTAACTAACCAACACGCCGCTTCCCCGTAGGGGTAGGCAGAGAGAATAGAGCGCCACACCACTCTGTCCTTGCAAACATCTTCGCCTCTTCCACGTTCATGCATCTCCTCATACATACCCGCAGATTGTTACGACTCCTAACCTGACCACTTTCAAGTATTTGGAATACCTGATCGTGCCATGTTTTTCTCGGTCTTCCTCTGCTTATTTTCCCACTAACATTCGCCTCATAAATTTGTTTTACCGTTCTTTCCTCACTCATACCTCGTTCTACATGTCCAAACCATCTCAACACACCTTTCTTAATTTTATCGATAATGCTTATCTCAGCTTTGCATTCCTTCCTTATTTCACTGTTCGCACATCTATCATACATCGTTTTGTAGCACATTCTTCTGAGAGATCGCATTTCGACTGCATTCAGTCTACTTTCATCCTTCTTTTGCCAACTCCATGTTTCACTTCCATACATTAGAGTTGGAACCAGGACTCCGTTGTGCACTGCCAGTTTAGCTTCCGCTGATAGGTTTTTATTTGCTATAACTGATTTCAGTGCACCATTCACTTTGTTCCCAGCATTCACTCTCCTTTCTATGTCTTTATCAATCTTTCCATCTCTAGAAAACATACTACCCAAATTCAAAATATTTAAAAATAAAAATTCATAAAATAAATCACAATTTCATTAATTGATTCGGCAGCCATTTTGTAAAGTTAAATTTAAAAAAAAAACACTATTTAAATGCGTTCAGTTTTATCTTATCTTCAAAACACCTTTGTTCGAAACCCTCGACAGTGGAAAATCTCAATCTATGATATTTTGACCATTTTCTAAAGCACACCATTTGAAATGCTTCAATCTTCTTACTGACAGCTTTGGAGGTCATAGAGAAGGCTGGAATTGTGTCGGGTTGTGGTCCCGTGGTTAGTGTCGCGGACTATCAAGTCAGAGTTTCTCGGTCCGAACCCACTGTACCATAATTTGATACCTATTTCTAATAATGAACCGCTTAGGTTCACAGAAATAGTATAAATTGAAATATTTATGTAAATCATAAAAAAACACAAATACTTCTCTTTTAATAAAAAAAAATAAATTACGTTAAAAATATCGATTAACTATCAGATATATATTCGACTATTGAGTGTGATTTTTTTTACGCTCATTTCTTGGCAAACAGTGTTGTAACATTAGTAATTTTTCAACCACGATGAAAAAAGATGTTGCAAAGTTTCATATCATAATTTAAGTTGAATGCGAACCCATTAATTAATTAAAATAAAACCCGTTTCTTAACGATGGTGTAAGAGAAAAATAAAGCAGAGGCTCAAAAGAGAAAACCGTGCAGCCGCTTTTTCTTTTGTCTGCATTTAAATAGGAAAGTATCATGGCGTCTGGTGCGCCCCGCGGCATTAATTAGATGACAGTTATTCGCGCGGGAAAACCACTCACGTCTTCTTCCTTCCTTTACGTTATCTGGCACTTGTGTGTTGCCAGCTTTTATTAAAATCTCTTTATCTCTCGAGTGGCGGACATACCTCTTCGCGGGGCGCTTCTTGTGTGAAGGCAAATACGTACAATGTTTACACAAGTTCTTAAAATTGTATATTTAAAATATGTTTATAAAAAATAGGTCTATTGGATGAATCAATATTTTTAAATATTTTATATCAATTGATCTGGAGACTTTGTTCACAATCCAACCTTTTTTCGAAATATTTTTCTCATAGAAATTAGAATAAGGTATGTGATTTTAAATTGTTTTCAAACGCAAATTCAATGCAAAAAAACACAACACAACGTCGATACTCTTTATAGTATATTAAAATCTATAAAGAAGTTTGGGAGGTTTAAAGCATTAAATATCTACATTTTAGGTAGGTACTGGGGTATCTTTTTTTAACCTATTTTATAATGACAACTCATGACACTGGACTCAACCAGGCAGCTTATTAGCGGATATGTTTTTTTCTTCTTCTGACCTTGGTTGAGAACGGATGCCATCGAGGTATGCTTTTTCCCTCGATTCGTTGTTAACTTCAAATTGAAGAGTTTTATTACAATTTTAAATAAAACTAACTAACGTTCAAGAAATCAAGAATATTTAGATCAATTTTGAACTAAATTAAACCGCGATAATTATTTAATAATTTAATAGCTAGATAAAGTATATTCTATGTGAGTAGGTAGGTACTTGCACATTATTTAGAAGAACAAGAGTTCTGCCTACTCGAGTTCCACTCAACTCTCCTCTTTCCTATTGTCCCTTTAGTATTGCCGTAACGAGATTCGGCTTTCTCTGTGGTCTGTGCTTGTTTGTAATTTTCTCTATGGTTTCCTTTCAAAATTTCAACGATTATTGAGTCTGTTTTATAGAAATGACTAATGATGAGTTTTTAATGTAACAAAAGACATTTTAATAATTTGTAATAAATGAGTTAGCTATGCCAAACTTAAGTCAATATTATTTTTTTCATTAATTGATTCGGCAGTCACTTTGTGATAAAATCTATACATTTTTAGTTTACGTTTTACGTGGTATTTACCAAATAAAACTTTGAAGAAAAAAATACGTTTCATTTTAAAAAAAATACACACCGTACAAAACCATTTTTTTAAGTTAGTGGAAAATGCAGTGAATTTATTTATTTATTATCTATATATTTTAAAGTAAGATGTAGAAGTGCATTGAGATGGAAGTACACATGTCAAGGTTACAGGGATACGATCTGTTATTGTCTGGTTTATTTGATCATACAGTATCTACTCAATGAATTAGGGCCACGCAGAATTTCGCGCAATTTCTCAATTCAAACAGGAATAACTCAGAGAAAACCTTGAATAAAACAACATTGAATTTTATTTACACAAGAACACTTTATTACGCTTAAATTATGCATATATTTTCATATAAATATAGTTAGTATTTATTATTTCCACCTTTGGCAGAAATAACTGCCTCAATTCTTTTTGGCATACTTAAAATGCACTGTTTTATCGTGTTTTTTATTTCTTCGTCTTCTGACCTAATTTTTTTAATTTTTTTTTTAGACAGTCTACTGTCGGATTTGGGAATGAGTATACCTTATTTTTTAACATGCTCCATACGTTTTCTATAGGATTAAGGTCCGGAGAATTTCCAGGCCAGGGGAGCAAAGGCAGATTTTTGTTAGACAAAATTTTTATTATTGATTTAGCCCGGTGGCAAGGTGCCCCATCCTGCATGAAGGTGTATGGACCTTCTGTTGGGTCGAGTGTATGGTAGAAGGGCAATAAAATTCGTTCGAGGACCTGCTTATAGGAATTTTGGTTCATTGTTCCTTCCACGAAAAACAACGGCCCAGGTAAATTGTTAATAATACATGACCATATCATTGTTGCAGGGGGGTGTTTGATAACTTTAACCACACAGGCCTCATTGTAACGTTCCATTGGTGTTCTCCTGACGAATCGACGGCTCTCTGTCACGGCTTCTAACCGGCACTCATCACTAAAGATGACCTGAAAAATAATGAAAATTTAAGTTTAATTCAAATATATAAGTTTATTGACTAAAATGATATGTTGAAAATTCAATTTAAATAAATACCTTTTTCCAATCATCTACCGAGTAATTTCGATGTAGCCTGGCCCATTTTAATCGATCCGCTTTCATTCGTGGTGTCAATTTTGGTACTTTTACAGGGCGCCTGCATTTCAGATTTACTTCGTAAAGACGTCGCCTCAGTGTTGATACCGATATATTTATACCCTCTTCTTCCAATTTTATTTTTAATGTTTTTGCTGATGCACTTCGGTTTTCTAAGGCACTTTGAACGATTTTTTGATCAGTCCTCGGTGTTGTTTTTCTAATCTTACGACAGTTCTTTCGCTGATTGCTGGTGGCGGGTGACTGATTTTTTATTGATTTTGAAATTTTGTCCACTGTTTGACGAGAAACGTTTTCTTTTTTTGAAATTTCTCTATTAGATAGTATTCCTAATTTCAGTAGCACTATAACACTAGACTTTTTTTCCTCAGAAATGTCTTTACTTTTTCCCATTTTGTCCTTTTCAAAAAAAACACTTGTGTTTACAAAAAAAAATTATACTTTATGAACTAAAATTAAAAATTAAGTTTTTTTCACAAGACACGATAACTATATAACCTCTCTGAACAAAACAACAATCAGAACTCAAGAAACTTCACTAATAAATGAGATAGGGCTTTTTTTTGAACTTTCAACTATCTGTCTACCTGTGCTAATTAGGGACCTTTCTCAGAAAAAGGGTTTAAAATTTTGTAAACGCTTAAATAATCCAGGTATATTTTACATATTATTGAAGGTAATATACATGATATTAGATGTCAATAAAAAACTTAAAGTATTTATGTAAAATAAATGTAATAATCCAAAAGATTTCAGAGTATTCAAAAAAATAATGGGTGGCCCTAATTCATTGAGTAGATACTGTACTGTGTAACATTCATAATTCTCATCTTATGAAACTTCTTCATCCATCTTGAGAGTACATTAAAATATTGATTTAAATATGTTTACACCTGAATATTGCAAAACTCATTATCTGTGAATAAATACATATTTGGACACATTAAAAATATAGTGAAAATGTCGTTCACAGTTTTTATCGAAATATTTCAGTAATGGAAGTCGAAAAATAATAAGTGCATAAAATATAATAGTAGTATAGACAATAAAATAAATTATTTATTTATATAAATATAGTTTTAACTTCAATTAATTTCTTCAGTCCATTTTTTCTTTCTTTCACAGAACGGAGAATCGACAGGACGTCAGTAGAAGATGATGAGAACCGATTTTTCGGTGCGGCAACACCAAACAGCGAGAATTCCATAGAAGACGACGAAATTTCAGTTGGCGATAATAGCAACGTCTCCGATGATTGCCGAACACGCCACGAAGATGCCCGATCGCCTCCGGACTACCACGGTTTGAATTTCCAAAACTCCCGCCGAACGAATCAAAATGGCGGCTTCGAAAGCTACGCGGGGCAAAACGAAGACTTGGACGATATGGCGAGACGAAACTACGAAGTCAATTTGAGATTGCAAAATTTAAGCCAAGTCAGAGTCGCGGATAGCATGTACGGACATTCTCTCGATTTAGCGAAAAATTCCATACAAAACCATCTTCTCGGGTTCTCGTCAACGTCGCTGACGTCTCCAGGGCAACATTCCACGAATAACAACGACAATGAAGGTAGGTACTTTAAAATCTTACTACTAATACCATCACGCCGTTTCACGCAGGGGTAGGCAGAAAGTATGGAACGCCGCACTCTTCTGCCCTGACATATACTCCTCGCCTCCTTCACATCCATACATCTAGTCATACATGCCCTCCGATTACTCAGACTTTAGACACCACCAGATTTTAGGTAAATCTGGTGGTGTCAAAAGTCTTATTACTTAAAAATCTTATGACTCTGAAATGCCTTCTTTGTGGATTACAATCTTTATGCTTTGTGCAATTGATTTGCTTCAATCTTGTTTTCAATTTCTCTAAAAGCAATGAGTGCCAATGTTGAATGAAGATTTTTGGAGAAGCTTAGTTTGAATGTTTTGAATTCACATTGGGTAACCTTGTCAGCAACTGCTTAGGTGTTGCTTGGCGTTAGTTGTTGTTTTTTTATAGAAATTAACACGACAATATCTATTATTGACAGCCGGCCGCGGAAGAAAACCAAGAAGACGACGCACGGCTTTCACACACGCGCAGTTGGCCTACCTGGAGCGCAAGTTCAGATGCCAGAAGTATTTGTCTGTGGCAGACCGTGGAGATGTGGCAGACGCCCTCAGCCTCAGCGAGACACAGGTCAAGACCTGGTATCAGAACAGAAGGTAACATTGACATAAACCGTCTTAATATTAAGCCCGATTGGTGTCCCTATTGCCAAGCAAATGTTACGTTATTTCTTCAATGTTTTTCGCAGATACTTTATGGCACATTTTATAAACTTTATAAAATGAAAACAACTTTGTTTTTTCTTGAATGTTTTCCGCAGATACTTTGTGGCATATTTTATAAATGTTATAAAATTAATTAACCTTGTTTTCAGCCTTTTTTATTAATACAATTCAACCTACCGGTTTCGACAATACCTTGTCATCATCAGGGTTTATTTTAAATAAAAAAAGATCAAAAACATTAAAATACTCTCACCAAAAACTTCCACACACTCCATAAAAATCCTAAACGTTATTGATCCTAAACATTATTCATTGCAAAGCAACCCCAAAGACCAACTAATGGAAGCTGTTTTTTTATGATTTTGTTTTTTTTGGGTGGAATGTAATTTTTTAAAAATTTTTCTTTATTATGTTATTTTTGTTAAATATTCTGTAGAATATTGTTTGTTAAATTATCGTGCTTTTTATCTAGAACAAAATGGAAGCGACAGAATCAGCTGCGCTTGGAGCAGCTCCGTCAGCAAGCTGGGGCCGGCCAGGGGGGCGCAGGGGGGCCCGACAGAGCTCCTCCGGGGGGTCAGGACAAGATCATGGGGCCCTGCTGCCCGCTGCTGTCCCAAGCGGCGGCCATCTTCAGGAACGTGGCCTACATCGGGCACGGCTGTCCAATGTAGGGACCTGATGTTCACAAATAAAGAAGGATGTGCGGCAAAATGATGTGTGATAGATGTTTTGGTGGAGACTGACCGGAGCATTTTGTTGTAAAGTAACACGTTACGATGCGAGGATTCGGATAGTCCAGGGGTTCCCAAAGTGTGCGTCAAAGAAAGTCAAGAGGTGCGCCGTGAGTCGATCCTCTATCATTATCCGAAACTACAAATATTCTCAGGTACCTATAAAGCAATATTTTCTTTTTGAGAGCTAGCATCTTTCTACCCAACTACTTTTATTGTAGGTACCTACCTATTTTTTTTACTATAATATATCGCTCACTCCTTTCAAGAACGTCATAAATCAAAAAACTTGATTTTTCAGCAGAACGTTTTTAAAGTTTAATAATATAATACAATGTATTAAAAATAAATATCAAGCATCTTATTGAATTTTTTACTGTGCAACAGATCTTTTAAGGTAAAACCTGAAGGTTTTTTCTTTTGAAAAATATATAGTATTAAAAAAAAAATATAGTAAACAATACCTTTTCTTCAAAATGCAAAAACAACACTTTTTGCCCTGTAGCGGGTAAATATTAAGTTAAAAATATGCCGCTTTTGCTGGGATATAGTACACTTTCTAGGCATTCCGAAAAAATGCACAACTGAAAATTGTCAATTTTTGATTTATGACGTTCTTGAAAGGAGTGAGCGATATAGTCGCCAACCGATTTACTGGGGAATTTCACATGTCCACATGTTGTCGCCATTCAAAAACAATCAAAAAATTTCTTTAGAGCAAAGTCTGAGTGAGGGATATGTATATACATATATAGTCACATTATCTTACATTAAAAGGGAACCCCTGGTATAGTCGGTACAGCGAGCCGAGCGCTCCATCCATAGTTTCGGATGCTCGCTGATGCTCGCTGATGCTCGCCGCAAGCGATGTTACGACGTTACGTTACGACGAAATGTGGAGGTCAGTCCCCATCTTCAGAATCACCATTCGAACATCGAATCACCATTCGAATATATTCGACAGTCACTCTGTGACCGAATACAATATCTATTCATTTTTAATATAAGTTTTACTTTGTAGGTAAATAAGTATAACTTTTTCTTAAAATCCATTGTAACACAACCTTCCTACAGACATAAAAAAAAATTGAAGACACAAATACAAAAAAAAAGAATTTTAAATAAGTATGTTAATTTAAATTCTTAGAAAAGAAAAAAACACATTTTTTATAATTTTTTAATTAGGTTTACTAAAAATACATTGTATTACCTACCAAGAAACATAATTTGTTTATAATGCGTTTTAAATTTTAAGTAGAAATGTTTAAAAAATTAATTAATTTTTTTTTTAAATTTGCAACCATATTAAATAACAATAAAAAAATATATAAAAAAACACGTGAATTTTTTCGATTTTGAAAATGATGCGGAATGCATCGAAACACGCCACGAAAGATTTTAAGAAGTAGTGTTATTTACCAAGTAAAACTTAAATTATATAGTAATATTATTTACTCTAATAAGTTATTTTTTTCACTTAATTAATTAATAACAGAGTGAAAACTGGTTAATATTAATTTTTACGCTTTTGGGAATCGAACCTGGAGCCTCCAGCACGGTAGATAAACGCACTAACCACTGCACTACAGAGGAAAACAAAACTTTATACCTTATACAGCTGTTTGAAATAAGTAGCGCTTGTACATATAGGTGAAAACACAAAATTATTGTATTATTTTATAAATTGTAAGGACTTGCAGAGTGAACGATAAAATATAATAATTGAAATATTTTATATGTATGAAACTGTGAATTGATGGTAACAAGGAATAGATAAGGTGTAGGATCAGGTAAGGAGTTATGGGGAATTGGAATGGAACCAAAGAAGACATGCTTTGATGGATAGTTAGGATTCCAAGAATAGATTGTAATGTTTGAGGCGTTTTCTGAGGGTTATCAGAGATGTTACATTTTTTGAGTAAAGAGGTAATTTCTTGATTTTTTTATACAGATATTTTGTGGCACATTTTATAAACTTTATAAAATAAAACTATTTTTTTTTTAACCATTTTTTTAGTACATTTTTTCTCCAACCGGTTTCAACAAGAACCTTGTCATCATCAGGGTTAAACATGTTTAACCCTGATGATGACAAGGTTCTTGTCGAAACCGGTTGGAGAAAAAATGTACCAATAAAAAAGTGGTTAAAAACAAAATTGTTTTATTTTATAAAGAGCTAATGCACTCCAAAGAAGTATTTGAATTAAAATAAATTATAAAAAATGTTAATAAATTGTTTTATTTATAATGTTAATATTTTGTTATTTATTGTTTATTCTTCCTTTGATAATCTGGGATGTTTTTTTTATTTATTTGTTTATTATTAATAACTAGCTGTATCATGTCCCGCGTTGCTGTGGTTCAGTCTTGTTAAATGAAAAAGAAATAAAAAAAAACAAAAAGCATGCATTTCTACTGTTACATTTCACAATGCTTTAAAATATTTTAAAAATCTATGAAACTGCAATGCAATTAAAAGCATGGAAAATGCTAAGTGACAGCGTCTGTCAAGAAGCACGCTGTCAGCCATGTTCAATGTTTAGTATTTCGTGTTTTGCTTTTACATTCAGCAGATGGCGCTGCCATTGCGGTAAAACACCAAGAAAATGTTTATACTTGTCAGAACCTGTCAGAATTACACTAATTTTAAATAATTTATTGTTAGATATTAGATTAATAAAAAAAATAGGTAAGTAGGTACTATGCTTTGTGAATAATTATTTAAGTAATAATATTGTAAATTATTTGTGAATAAAATTTAATTATTAGATGAAAAGAGTTTTATTTGAAATGTGAATATAAAATAAATATAATAGGTGGGTCGGAAAAAAATAGAATATTACAAAGTTAAATGTCAGACTTCCATATTTTTCTTCATCTATGTTGAGATGTCAAAAAATAATATTAGTATATTTTTATTTATTTTATTTTCTTTGTTCGAGAATTGTACAGCTTTACATTAAAAAAAATATAATAAAAAATAGTTACATTAACAATAATAAACATTACATTACATTATCAAAATATTTATAAGTATAAGTATTTTATTAAAATTAAACACTTGAATATACTACTTTAATGAGTTTTATTTATATAAACAACTAGTTTCGAAAACGACAGATGTTTTCGTCTTCTGGTACAAATAAAAAGTCTTTAATTTTAATAAAATAATCATGTCATTCCACAAAGTTAATGCCGAATCAATAAATAATATAAAAATAAGTAAGTTATAATAACTATTAAAACTGCAACATTTTGAAACAATAGAAATTCATAAAAATATAAATAACAATAAACCCATAATTAACAATATGACAATGACTAAAGCATCCCCCTATTGTATATGTTCCCACTGATAAGAAATAAAAATAAAAAATAAAAATTAATTTAATAAATAAAAATAAGAAACAGCTACTACCCCCTCTTCAACCTTCAACGTCCCAAGGACCCAACTCTAAAATTTAGAATTAGCTGCACATACGGTGTTTGAAAATGATGCGGAATGCATCGAAACACGTGTCACGATAGATTTTAAGAAAAAATGGTATTTACTAAGTAAAACATTAACTAAAAAAAAACTATTAAAACCTTTTAGAGATAAAAAAATAATAATAATGAGAGTGGGAGTGTGTACGTGAGGAAGGGAGTAAAAGGGTGAGGGTATGGTATAAAAAATAGAATTTGCAGGAAGGAAAAGGAGAGGAGAGGAATAAATGAGAGTGGTTAAAGGATTTTTGATATTATATTATGAGATTTAAAAAAATCTCATTGCAAGCTATTCCTAGTTGTTGATTCCGGCTGACTATTTCTGATTTTCGTCGACCATCCTTCCTTTTATAAATATTAAAAATTACTTGCAGTCAATATATATTTACATATTTTTAAATGTTTTATGTGTACATTACTTATTTAAAAGTCTTGAGTAAGTACCTACCCATTCCTGTTAAAGCAAGGATTATGATAATGTCAGCATTTGCTGAATATAACTCCACTTTTGTACAAATTACTTCGCTTTGTGTGGAGTCTACAGCGTATTCCTTAACTAATGCAAATTGTTACAAACTGTACATGCTGGGAATTTACGAGTGTGCTCAAACGATTTTGAGAGGCAAAATTGAGTAAAATTGTATATTCTTCACTTCACGTTTGTGGACTCTTTGCTGAGAAGTATTTTCATTAGGAAAAAGGGTTTTCTTTTTAGTTTATAGCACAAGGAAATATTTATTATTATTTATTCTTCTTACAAAACATAGTGAAGTTCATTTCCATTTTTTTAAAACATTTATTTGTTAACTATACACATACGTATATATACATATTCAAACCCTTATCCGCACCCCAATGGTGCATAGCGCACTGAATCATATAAACGCAGTGTTATCTTGATAGTTATTAACACATGAAGGAAAGGTGATCAGCCCTCCGCTTCCGGTACCAATGCAAGGTAATATTGAAAAATATAAGAGTGAAAAAATCACTTATATTTATTTGACCCCCCCTGGGAATCGTGCTGACGATTACACTACGGAGGCGGACAAATACATACATATATACTGAAAAATTTTTTTTTTGCAAAGACCCATCAAGCCACCTTGTGTGTCTTGACGGTGGAGTTATTTTTACATACGTTTTTTTTAATTATTGTTTTTATCTATTTTAACCTAATATTCACACCAAAAAAAAGAGAGATTAAAAAAAACTATTTTACAATATTATATATAATCTTTTACTGGTTCCATTCCTAATAATCGTCTTTGTAGACTGAAAGGGTCATTTCTCCTCGTCCTCAGGTTGTAGGTTCTTCTATCATATACAATGTCACCTAGGTCATGCCTTCGAACCATGATATGTTTCTGTAGCATCCATAAATTGTTTGGTCTTCCTCTAGATGTCTTTCGAGGAAGATCCATGGCAATTGCCTGGTTCACAACACTGATTACCTGAGTCTACTATTTTATTGTTAAAAAACACATAAAAAATAAATTTCGCGACTGTTGTTTCGCCTAGTTATGGCATTTTCAAGATTTTAACATTTAATGTATAAATTAAAATAGAGTTCTACAAATTAAACGTCAAATCTATAAATAAATTATAATTGTTTTTTGAAAAAAAAAGAAGATAATGGAATCACAAAGGAAATGTTTTTAAAAGCGGGCTTGAAATTAAACTCTTTCTAAAAAAAATATGTAAAAAGAACTCCACCGAAAAGACACATAAGGTGACTTGGTCTCTGCAAAAAAACATGTTTATTATGTTCATGAATTTGTAAATGTACACATGTATTTATATGTACATATAAATTGAACGAATAAATAAATAAAAAATAAACCTGCATACATTGGTACGTCAAAAGTCCTACTTATAAATTGTGTCAATACATTCCACTCATAAAGTCCAATGACAAAGGTCATTATCAAAGCGAACGCAAAGCCACCCCATTTCGAGGTATCCTCCCAGATAAACATGATCACAGCACTGCGAATAAACAAGATAATCTCCCCATAATAGGTAGGCACCGCGGCGCGTAGGTACCGAGCTACCTAGAACCTACCCACCGCCCCCACCTAATGCGAATTAGCGCCAATCAGTAACGATTGTCGCGGGAAAGCTAACCTACAATTATCTGACGGTTACGCTGGCGGGAAAACGGCGGCGAACTGTCAGAGCGTCGCGGATCAGTGGCGATATTATTTGTTGCTTGAAATATTTATGTTATTTTA
Organism: Brachycentrus maculatus; assembly: GCF_059751285.1. NCBI lineage: Eukaryota > Metazoa > Arthropoda > Insecta > Trichoptera > Brachycentridae > Brachycentrus > Brachycentrus maculatus. The sequence continues at coordinate 898,827 of NW_028281206.1, forward strand.
ATGTTGGCGAAAAACAATTGGATTAGGATTAGAAATGTGAACAGAAGGTAACTATTACTTTTTCATATTATTTATTTATTGGTGCATATGCCTGTAAGGCATTTACATATAGAATATAAGGAATTAATTATGAATATACAGCGATATAATGGAACATGCCACAATATAAAATATATAGATAGAAGGGCAAAAATAATAAACAAAGCATAAAAATATTTATACAAATAAGTGTAGGGATAAAAAAATAATGCATTAAGTTTATAAAAAGACAATAAAGTTATATTCTTGACCACTATTTGTGTTTTATATCACACGACTAGTTTCGAAAACTACAGATGTTTTTGTGATCACTTGTCAATGTTTTTGTTGGTAGTTTTCGAATACAAGTTTTATTTTTTATTACTTTTTCGTTAAATGTCGGTACATAGATAAATATTGCCTTATATTTCCATTAAATTTGATTTGGTTCTCATCGAACGAGAAATCTCAATTGTTGACACCTAAAATTCCTACCCATGCCCCTCTAACCGTCAAATATTTGATTTTTTGTTAAGTAGATACATTGAAATATTAATTAGTCACAAGCAAGACAATGTTTGCTTCGAAACCAGTCTACAATATAATTCATTTACACTATAGTTCTACCCATGATTGACAACCACACTATTAAAATGTTTGGAACTTCTACATATATCATTATTCTTACTGTGCATGTGAGTTCACTAGATTCATATATGGTTGGATTAATAAACCTTTTATTTAGAAGATACCCTTTTATACTATTTGGGTGTACGTAAGATCCTAACCGGATTATTTTACATAGTGGGAAACGCCTTAAATCGTGATTTTTATTTCTTATACACCTTATAATTTGATCATTTTATTTTATTTACATCATTTTGAGTGCGTCCAAATACTTGTTCACAACTCTGGGTTTCTCCCTTAGGAGTTATTTTATTTATTTATTTAAACTTCATGTACAGAAATTAAATAAGTACATTGCGGGCTTATTGCTAAAAAGCAATATCTTCAAACCAACCAAAATTTTATTATTTTATTTTACATTTTTGTACAAAAAACAAATTAAAACTAACTCCTAAGTGGAGAAACCCAGATTTATGAACGAGTATTTGGACACACTCAAAATGTTGTGGATGTTTTCTCTACATTTTTTTTTTTAAATAAATAAAATTACTAGAAAATTAATTGTTTTCTATTCTTACTCCAGCCCTGTTTACCGGAGTGAAGTTAGCAGGGCTCCATTTTGAAATTTGAATCAGTCCGCCAATCAGAGAGCAGGAAATTGTTGTGTCACTTTAACGAGCAATCAGTGACGTTTGTTATATTTATCAAAGGGCAGGGCAGCTAAAATATTTATTTTGAAATTTCGGTCTTTGAGGCGAATTCTTAGAATAAGTTAAACGATTGATTATTTCAAACTCGAAATCCTTCCCTGAAGGAGGCAAGGTTTTCAATTCGAAGAAACCGATCGGGAATATAGTGCCAAAAATAAAATGTGTAAAATAAAATTTGGGTCAAGCCTCTTAAGTTCAAACGACATATACAATACATTACATAAAATACAATACAAATAAAACATAACAAAAAATATATTAAAAGAAAAAACAGTACATTAAAAAACAATCCAGTATCTGATAAATTATTTTTCTACGTCTTATTCCTTTTTACTGAGAGTTGTGACCCTTGTGAAAGCAATGACTCTTCTCCAGTTATCCCTTGACTGCGCTGCACGTAGCGCTCCAACCACCGAGGTGCCTGCTGCTACCTTAACTCGATCGGTCCATCGTGTGGGATCTTCCTCTCCCTCTTTTCCCCTCCAGGCTACCTATCACGACTAGTCGTTCCAGGCTATCCTCATTGCCACGCGCAACGTGTCCAAAGAACTGGAGAATCCGTCGGTTACAGACATTGGCCAGAGTCAAGCCATCCAAGTGTAGTTCCTGGCAAATGGACTCGTTGCATCTAGACTGTCATCTAGCTGGAATTCGGAGCATGCGCCTCCAACACCACATTTCGAAGGCATCAATTTTTTTTCCTTTCTGCTGCTTTTATGGTCCATGTTTCAGCAGCATAGAGAACAATGGAGTGGACCAAGCTCCTGACAAGCTCTGGCCAATGTGTGTGATTGGTCAGAGTCAAGCCATTTAATATGATAAATTATATAAATTGATTTCATGAATGTTATTGGCACATTTTATAAACTTTATAAAATAAAACAACTTTGTTTTAACCACTTTTCATTGGTACACTTTTCCTACCGATTTCGACACGTACCTTGTCATTTTTAGTGTTTATGTACTAATTCTAAAACATTGAAATACTTATAGTTAGGTTATAGTTAATTACCCTTCACATACGATACCAAAAACTTCCACGCACTCCGTACCGTTTGGGAAAAGTGTACCAATAAAAAGTAGTTAAAACAAAGTTGTTTTATTTTATAAAGTACCTATTTGAATTGATATTTTTTTAAATATATTTTTTTTATATCCTTGAGTTGGCAGCTCCTGGAGATCTATTAGACCCCTGATGTCTCAAATTACCCTGAGGCATTTTAGAAATACATTGTCATTAAGTGATATTTTGTGATGAGAGCTCAATTTAGGGGCAGGGGGTGAAATGTAATGACGTACAAGGAAGAAATAACGAATTTCTTCTTAAATAAACATTATTATTCAATCTCCCAGTTTCAAAAACAATAAAATATAGATTTTAACATCTCACTTATATGAAAAAGAATATGGAAGTATGTACGAGGCTGACGACCGTCATAGGCTGGTTAATGTGATCACTTTACACACGTGTAACATTCACTAATTCACCCATGCAAAAACGAATATTTTCTTCGAAATAATTATATGGGTTTGAAAAGAAGAGTTATTGAAAGGTAAATGGCTAAAAATAAAAATATAAATAAATATTTTTTATTTCTTTCTTTAAAAAAATCGGGCGTGGAATGACGTGTTATGTCTTCGGCGGTTAGCCAGCAAGTTTTGTCTTTGCGATTATCCCCTTAAGATCGCAAATGATGGCTTAGTACAATCTACAATTTTTTGAAATCTCTAAAAGATGAAGAATATGGAAGTCTGGGCATTTACGGGGCTGACGACCGTCATAAGCTGGTTTAAGTCTACCCATTATTGACAAAGTTTCGAAATTGGTTCACATATTATCTATATAGAACTTCCAAGAATTTGAGTACTGTGGTTGTCAATAATGGGTAGAATTGGTGAATGTTACACGTGTGTAAAGTGATCACTTAAACCAGCCTATGTCAGTCGTGAGCCCCGCAAATGCCCAGAATTCCATATTCTTCCTCATATTTGATGAGATGTCAAAAATAATATGAAAATACCTCCTATAATTGGAGATAATCCAGATTTGTGAACAAGTATTTGAACACACTCAAAATGTTGCGGTCTATATATATCTCTTTGAGATTTCCCAAAGCACATTGCCATTTTAAAATTAAAATTAATATATTTTAAAAAGATATATGGATTATTGTCATCATTAAAAACCGCGGACGTGTTTTCTGATCTTATTGATTTTCAGTAGGCACCTACAAAGTCCGGATGAGGACATATTCAAATTTGGAATTTTAGACGAGACCAAGGGTTGCCAGTGCTTGAAAATAATCACTATGCAAAACTGTGCATTTATCCGGCCGGGTAGGAACTTGTTCACTCTCTGCCGCAGTAATGGGGCAAAACTGAATATTTTATGTCAAAAACTCTTCTACAAGCTGTATATTTCAAATATCAATGCCAGAAATAAAGAATTTGATGTCTTTTTTACCATACGTACTACTACTACTACCATCACGCCGTTTCCCAGGGGTAGGCAGAGAGGATGGAACGCCACACTCTTCTGTCCTGACATACACTCCTCGCCTCCTTCACATCCATACATCTAGTCATACATGCCCTCCGACTACGCAGACTTTTGACGCCGCCAGATTTAAGGTTCTGATTGATCTGGTCGTGCCAAGTCTTTTCGGTCGTCCACGTTCTGTTTTCCCTCTCACATTCGCCACATATATTTTCTTAGTCATTCTCTCGCTATCCATTCGCTCCACATGTCCATACCACCGCAAAGAACTCTTCCTAATCTTTTCAATTATTCCTCGTTCAGCCTTACATTCCTTTCTTATATTGTCGTTTTTAATTCTATTTACTTATATTATTTATTTATTTAATTATATTTACCATACATTAAAAATATAAAAGGAATCATATAGATTTAATACAAATAATACAAAATAGATACATAGTTGTTGTTCTTAAATGAAATGTTCTTCTTCTTCTATGTTGAGATATCAATGTAAAACGACTCTTTTATTTGCGTAAATAGAACGTCTGAACTTTTTAAATGTGAAATAATTTTTTCAACAACATGAGTGTGTCCAAATACTCAAAATGGTCAAATTATAAGCTGAAATAATAAAAAATTCTCTTTGAGACGAATGTGCGGTAAAACGTTGTATGATTTTAAATATAATGGTGATATAAGGGAAGAATGGAAAGCTGAGATAAACATTATCGATGAAATTAAGAAAGCGAGTGTTTTTGCGTAGAATTTTCACTCATTAATGACTTTAAACATAAGAGTAAACCCACTCTCGAGTCGGCATAGGCTATAAAACTTAAAAAGTTGAACCCTAAGTAGATTTACGATAAGCGGTATTGCACAAACCGTAGCTAGATTTCAGAGTCACTGTAATTTAAAATAAAATAACGAAAGTTGTGTTGAGATGGTTCGGGCATGTGGATCGAATGAGTGAAGAAAGGATGGTTAAAAAAAATTAGTCGATGTGGTAGGTGACAAGCCTGATTTGTCTTTGAAGTGATTTTTTATACTAAAACTAAATTTTGAAACCCTTATCCGCACCCCAATGGTGCATAGGGCACAACGTCATATAAACGCAGTGTTATCTTGATCGTTTACACATGAAGGAAAGGTGATCAGCCCTCCGCTTCAGGTACCAGTCCAGGGTAATATTGAATAAATATTACAGTGAAAAAACCACTAATATTTATTTGACCCCCCCTAGTAATCGAACCCGGGACCTCCAGAACGGTAGCCGAGCGTGCTGACCATCACACTACGGAGGCGGACTAAAAAAAACTAAATTACAATAACTTTATTCATAAAAATGACATCAATAAGTATATTTCGGTACATAAGGTAGGTAGCTTACGTAATGAAAATGTTTTCATAGTTTACAATTTTTATTTTGTGTGTAATTAAGTCTTAATGTAACACTCTCCTATCATTCATCGTTCACTTTGTGTAATACCACTTTACTAGCTTACGAAAAAAAATATTTTCATATACTTATTACAAATTTTATTTTGTGTGTAATTTAGTCTTAATGTTACACTCTCCTATCATTCATCGTTCACTTTGTGTAATACCACTTTTATTATTACCCAAAGTGAACGATGAACGATAAGGAGAGTGTTATATTATCGTACCACAAACTTAACAATACTTTAAAAATACAAAATACTGTCTTAATGTTCTTGTAATAAAAATTGTGTCAAAATTAATTAGTGTTTTGTATGAACCAATTATGTCAACTTTATTAGTGGTGCAATGGGTTAAAATTTTACTTAGTTACCACTTCTTCTTCTTTTTGTAGATCCTAGGGATCTGTTTGTGCCTCCGCATGACGCTCTTGGGATGTTGACTCCCAGCTGTCTTTCCATCTTTTCGGAGGTCTGCCTGGGGGTCTGCGTCCTTCAGGGTTACCTTGAAGGGCGATACGTGGAAGCCTGTCTTCTGACATTCTGTTTATATGTTCATTCCAGTATCGCCTTCGTTGTCGTCCCCACCTCACGATATCCTCCGTCTTATACATGCTCCGGATGTCGGTATTTCTTACTTGGTCTCGCAATGTGTTTCCGGTTATGGATCGGAGAGTGTTCATCTCGGAGGTTCGAAGTCGAGATTTTGTTCTGGAATAGTTGCCACTAATTCGTTTAAATACCATTTTTAGTAAAAAAATATCGTTTCGCATATTAATAAATACTTGAAATTGTAGAGAACCAAATAAAATCGTATTTTAAGTGTTACTTACAGAGCAGTATTATGAATTAATTATGTTTTTGGTGGTATAACGAATAATGGATCTCAACTACCAACCGCCTCGGGTTGTATTCTCAGTCGGGGGCGGTGGGGGTTAGGGGAGTGTTAAGGGGTGAGATGTGAGGGGGTGAGGGGTGAAGTTAGGTCGGGCGAGGGTGGGTCGAATAAATATGCACTTGACTTGGGAAACTTCAAGGTACAGTCAGAGAAAAGTGTGTAGTTTTAAATATTTTCGTTTTGTTTTATGAAAAATTAAACAAATTAAAACATATCATACCACAATATTATTAATAATGATGTTTTTTTTGTAAATCAAAAGCATTGTTAACTCTGTATATGGTAATATATTTTTTAATATACTGTATAATGGCGTTGCATATAAAATATATTGCTTTTGCCAATGTCAAGTAAATTAAATAATATTACTTAATTCTAATATAAGTCCGCCTCCGTGGTGTAATGGTCAGCGTGTTTAGCTACCGTACTGGAGGTCCCGGGTTCGATTCCCAAGGGGGGTAAAATAAATATCAGTGATTTTTTCACTGTAATATTTATTCAATATTACCTGAAGCGGAGGGCTGATCACCTTTCCTTCATGTGTTAACGATCAAGATAACACTGCGTTTATATAACACAGTGCCCTATGCACCATTGGGTTGCGAATAAAGGTTTAATTTTATAAAATATTTTAGATTTATTTTAAACAATAAATTAATTCCGTACAATTTAAAAAAAACATAAGTTTGTAGATAATTGGGTTCCTGCTCGCCAGGATGAGATGGATATCTGTAGGGAGGGGAATAAGCGGAGCAGAGTTTTAAAAAAATGTTGGCATTTGGTAATACAGTAAAACGAATAAGTTTTTTTTAATGATATGATACCTGTATAAAATTACTTATTTATTAATATTTATAGCATTTTCTTTGTGGTCAGCGATTTTTACAAAATATTGGTATAAAACAAATATTTCGTTTATTTAACAGCTTCTGAAGTCTGTATATGCCCAGGCTTCCATATACTTCTTCATCTATGAGATGTCAAAAAGGAATGTAAAATATAACTCACCAATAGATGTCTCTAGTGAAGTTCTAGTGATTCAAGAATAATGTTTCAAAATTGGTTCATATATATAGAACTTCCAAGAATTTGAGTAGTGTGGTTGTCAATACTGGGTAGAATTGGTAAATGTTACACGTGTGTAAAGTGATCACTTAAACCAGCCTATGACGGTCGTCAGCCCCGTAAATGCCAAGACTTCCATATTCTTCTTCATCTTTGATGAGATATCAAAAAGTAATATGAAAATAACTCCTGTAATTGGAGATAATCCAGATTTTGTGAACAAGTATTTGGACACACTCAAAATGTTGTAAATAAATTATCTGGTCAAATTATAAGCTTAAAAAATAACTCTTATTGCAGATAATCTAGATTTGGACACACTCAAAATGACGTAAATAAATTATTTTTGTGTATTTTTATTTTATTTTATGAAAAAAACTAAATTTAAACATCTCATTTCACTATACTGATAATAAAGATGCCTGTATAAAATAATGTTTATAGCATTTACTTTGTGTCAGTAATTTTGTTATCTTGTTCGTTAAATACACGAAGGAAAGGTGATCAGCCTTGCGCTTCAGGTACCAGTCCAGGATGATATTAAATAAATATAAGAATATTTTTTGACATCTCAACACACATGGAAAAAATAATATGGAAGTCTGGGCATTTACGAGGCTTACGACCGTCATAGGCTGTGACGGTATATTTGCATTTGGGCATTTGGTCTCAGACTTCCATATTCTTCTTCATCTATATTAAGATGTCAAAAAATAATATAAAAAATAACTTCTAATTGGAGATAATCCAGATTTGTAAACACACTCAAAATGTTGTAAATATTAGACTGAAAAATCACTAACATTAATTTTGGCCCTCTTAGGAATTGAACCCGAGACCTCCATCATGGTAGCCTAGCGCAAAAACTGTACGAAAACAATGGTCCGATCAAAAACCAAAGAGAAGCCTAGTATTTTTTAATTTTGAAATATTATGCAGTTTTTAAAATCATTTGAAAGAGGATGCTTAGGGTGACATCTTTTGATAAAGCTTGAAATATGCATATATGAAAATGGTGGATGAAAATTGAATGGTTTGCGTCTTTGCTAGGTTTTCTAGTAGCTTTTCATTTCCACCGCTAGGTGTTCACAACACCATTTTACCTTGCTATGTTATTTTTATTATTTTATTTTATTATTATTTGTTTATTGGAAAACCAACAGAATATTTAACAAAAATAACATAATATAATAAAATAATTTAAAAAAAAAACATTCCAATTAGAGGTTTTCCTTTAGTAATCTAAAAATAAAAATAAACTGTTATGTACATAAATGTATAACTATATGATAAATTTACATAATTTGTTTTTATCAAATAATAGAAATTTTCTTTATCAACTAGTCAAAAAGACATTTTTTTTCTTAAACGTATTAAAAGAAACATTATTGATGTCTATTTCATTAAGCATTACATTGCACATATCGCAGGCTCGATTTAAAAATGAATTTTGGTAGGACTTAGTATGCATTTTAGGGATTTTAAATTTTTTTTTGTTTGTGGTCTGTGCTTACTTATTATACTATTAAACTAATAAAATAAGAATACTATTTATGGTACATTCAAATTTTTATTCACAAATTTTGGAGTTTTAGTTGGTTTTATTTTTTATGTCCGCCTTCGTTGTGTAATGGTCAGCACGCTCGGCTACCGTTTTGGAGGTCCCGGGTTCGATTCCCAAGGGGGGTAAAATAATTATTAGTGATTTTTTCACTGTAATATTTATTCAAAATTACCATGGACTGGTACCTGAAGCGGACGGCTGATCACCTTTCCTTCATGTATAAACGATCAAGATAACACTGCGTTCATATGGCACAGTGCCCTATGCACCATTTGGGTGCGGATAAGGGTTTTATATATATATTATATTATTTCCAATTTATTATTATCAGACACTGTATTCTCGCCCTAAGGACGATGAATCAATATTATAGGTGCCTAAACTTGAGATGAAACATCTATCTTTCATTTTTTATACGAAAGAGGATGGAAATCCAAGTTAAGTGATCACAATATTCATTTGTATAACGTTCACCATTCTGTCCATTATTGAACATCCATATTGTTTTTAAGTGATATTACACAAAATGATCGATGAATGATAAGAAGAGTAATATATTCTTCTTCTTCTTCAAACCCTTATCCACACCCGATGGTGTACAGGGCACTGCGCCATATAAATCTTGATCGTTAACATATGAATTAAAGCTGATTAGCCTTCCGCTTCAGGTACCAGTCCATGGTAATGTTAAACAAATATAAGAGTGAAAAAAAATCACTTTTATTTTTTTGACCCTCTCCCGGGATTTGAACCTGGGACCTCCAGCACGGTAGCCGAGCGTGGTGACCATTACAGTAGGGAGGTGGAGGAGATGTTATATTACCATACCACAAAGTTAACAACGCTTTTAACGTTTAATATACAAAATATGATATTATTTTGATCATATTTACTTTGCGTGGGTGGTCTTGCACATTTTAATAAGTAAGATTCTGGAAGCGAGTGCAGAAAATAGAATATTTACTCGAACTGACCACGTGTGACGGTCGCAATGTACTCGTGCAAATACAAGTACATGACGCTGTAAAGTAATTTACATTTGAGAGCATTTTATATATATTTACAACATTTTGAGTATGTCCAAATGCACAAAACTTATTAATTGATTTGGCGTTTAATTTATTGAACTCTATTTTAATTTATGAATAAATTTTTAAATCAAACACAGATTTTTTGAGTATACTACCCTGTACAATGTTTTATTTAAAAAAAAAACACAAAAAATAATATTGTGACAGTTGTAAAGTTGTTTCACCTAGGTATGGCATTTTCAAAATTCGTTAAACAGATTTTTTGAGTATACTAACTTGTAGAATGTTTTATTAAAAAAATAAAGAAAACATTTATATTGTGACAATTGTTTCACCTAGGTATGGCATTTTCAAAATTCGTTTGAAAATGCCGTAACTAGGTGAAACAATTGTCACAATATTAATTTTTATGTGTTTTTTTAAATAAAATACAACTAAGTAGACTTATAAAATTTAATTTATGATTTAAAAATGAATTCATAAATACACAAAATCTTGTTCACAAATCTTAGTTTTCTCTTATTAGGATTTATTTTCAAATTTTAGACTTCCGTATTCTTCTTCATCTGTTTTGAGTTATCAATTTTTTTTATCAAATATGTCCACATTTAAAAAAAAAAGTTTTGTACTGACATTTCTTGGTGGAACTACATTTTATATAATAAAATAACAAGTTATTACTTTTTCCACACAAATTTGATCAGCGACCGGGTTTCGTCGTAACCGACATCGAGACCAGTCTGATGATGTTATAAATATCTGATCTGTTATAAATATTATGTTTTTCACCATAAAAAACATCCTGTAGGTGCAGAATGAAACACGTGGCATAAGTGAGTCAGTCGTGAAAAGTGCAAACGATGTCGGAGCGGTAATTGTGGGTAAGAACTTGGTTTCTTATTTTGAATCCTTATTTTAGATTTTCACTGAAACTCGACGCCATTTTCCATTAAAGGATTGCGTCATTCGTGTACGAATATACCGCCAGGAGGACTTGTCGAGAAGACATGATACACACACACACACATCTATATATATATATATATATAAAAAATCCAATATTTGAACAAAATATATGAAAAAACTGAGAAACCCATTATTTGTGAATGAGATATCTGAAAACATTAAAAATTACATTAATTACGATCTAAATATGTATACAATTTATTTTAAAGAAATCCAGTATTTGTGAAATGAAATTTACACATAAACAAAATGTAATGATTAGAGATTAGGAAAACATTAAGAAATCTAGTATTTGTGAACAAAAGATTTCAGCACACTCTTAAAAATATGTCTAAAAAATGATCATTTTCCTTTCACGTTACCTTTGTATTTTATTTATTGTTTCGGCATTAACTTTGTGGTAAGACATGTTACAATGATTAAAGAAAACACTTCGTTTTTACCACTTGAGTTTTATTATAGACTACATGTTTCAGAAGTTAAACTTCCATCATTCAGGTCTGTATAGTAACTAAAATATAAAATATAATAATAATATAATATATTTATATTTTAGTTACTATACAGACCTGAATGATGGAAGTTTAACTTCTGAAACATGTTGTCTATAATAAAACTCAAGTGGTAAAAAACGAAGTGTTTTCTTTAATCATTGTTACCTTTGTATAATATTTTGTATTTGAGTGTGAAGTGTTCCGCCTTCAAGTCAGCACAGATCTCGTTTCGAGCGCATTTTTCTCTAGTTTTCGTTCCGCTTACAAATGAGAAATGAGCGTCAATTATTTACTGTCAACTTTGGCTACATGAGACAAAACTAATGCCCGGGAAACCCCCCATTTCTGACGTCTTGTACAACCAAATACCAAATGACAAGCGACAACTTATGGTCATACAACTCGACTCATTTTGAGATGACTTGATTCCATTCATTGATTCGACAGCTACTTTGTGGTAACGTGCTATGTGTCCATTTAAAAAAATATATAAAAAGAGAAATATTTGTATTAGATTTATATTATCTACTGACACTTCGTGATAGAATTGCATTTTAATATATTATTAGATTAAAACCAATATTTTTAGATATAAAAAAAAAATTTAGCTTGTAAAAATTTTTAATTAAAATAAAGTGGAAAAGCCAAAAATATTGGTATTAATCTAATAATATATTAGAAATATTTGTGTTTTCATTATTTACAAAAATACTTCAATATCATTCTTTTTCCAGAATCGAATACATTAATTAAAAAATACATATATCTTCGACATCCGTCGAAGATATATGTATTTTTAATTTTTTTTATTATTATATTTAAATGGCCATTTTTAACATATTTTTTTTTTTGCAGAGACCCACCAAGCCACCTTGTGTGTCTTGTCGGTGGAGTTCTTTCTTAATACATTTTTTTATTGTTTTTAACGATTTTAACCTAATATACACACAAAAAAGAGAAAAAATTAAGAATATAAACATTTTACAATTTTCATAAAATTAACTCTTGATCATTCACCCATTCCTTTATTTTGCCTTTGTTCCATATTTTATTTTGACCTCCAACATCCGTCGGCAACTAATTAAAAATGTTCGGAACGATATATTGCAGTGTTCGACTCCCATATTTATTGTTAATTCTTGGTATATGTATGTATATAAAGATTTTAGACTATTAAAAGCACATAAAAATTAATTAGTATTGAATCTTAATTATACTGACAATTTGGAATTCCTCCCTGTTCGCTAATGATCACCGCGTGGATTTACAATTTAATTTATTATGTTTCTCGTCTTAAGAAATACATTTTATTTACTCCTGATATAAACGGATGCTCCTCATTACTAGGGTCACCACTTCTTCCAGTGAAAAATCTGGGACTCGAATAAATATTTTTTAATGTTATTTTATTTGTAAATTTTACAGAACAGTTACAATAATACACTTACTATAATGAATAACAAAAAACAGGTCTTTGTAACATTCCATTAACAAAATTTCACATGTCGCTCATTCCTTTCAAGAACGTCATAAATCAAAAATCTTGATTTTTCAGGAGAACGTTTTCAAAGTTCAAAAGTATAATACAATGTATTAAAAATAAATATCAAGCCACTTAATGATCTTTTTACCATGCAACAGATCTTTTTAGGTAAAACCTGAAGGTTTTTTCTTCATTTGAAAAATATTTAGTATTTAAAAAAAAAAAATACTAAACAATACCTTTTCTTCAAAATGCAAAAACAAAACTTTCTGCCCTGTAGCGGGTAAATATTAAGTTAAAAATATGCCGCTTTTGCTGGGATGTAGTAAGTACACTTTCTGGGCATTCCGAAAACATGCACAACGGTGTTTTCTCCGTTTGAAAAAGTGTTTTTAAAAAAATAAAATAAACAATACCATTGCACTACGAAGGCAGACGTTAATTATTACCTGAGTTTAAAGAAAATTAAGTTAGCCATTGAACACAGGGCCATAATCATTAAAATTAAATATTAAATAAACGAGGAACTTGTGCGATCCCTACCGTGTTACACAAGCGACGCGAATGACGGACATATAGCGTTCTATCCTCTGATTAATGCGTCAATTAACGCGGTCGGAATGGCCGTTTCGACGATTCAAATGAAGGGCGGCCAGCGATAATATTTACGCACGTATCGAGCGGCCTTCGCCATCGGTCGATATGTTTCGCCGTATCGATTTATAATTCCTACTCATCGTCAGCCATTGCGTAACGCACATCTTGCAAACTAAATCATCTCCGACATGCGCTGTAGCTGGTATGCCAGGTTGAAGAGACAGGCGGAGAATAGAGACGGGTGTATAAAGAAGCATATCAATCATCACACTGATAGTAACCCACATAGAAATTTATTGTTATAATCACTACAATTGTAAGGTGATCCAAAATAATATTTTTTTACCTACTGCGCTGAGAGTCGGTCGTTACCACACGGCCTATTTTCTTTTTAGAATATGTTTTGGGTTTTTATATAGTTTTTTAAAGAATATATATGATACATACTGAAAAAAAAAGTTTTTTTTTTTTACTTTTTACCTTTCAATAACTCTTTTATGTTCAAAACCATATCACTCACTCCTTTCAACAATGTCATTTATAAAAAAAAACTTGATATTTCAAGAGGTCGTTTTTAAAGTTTAAAAATATAATAAAATGTAATAAAAATAAACATCAAGCCACTTATTGAACTTTTTACTGTGCAACAGATATTTTTAGGTAAAACCTAAATGTTTTTTTTCTCCATTTGAAAAGTATTTACCATATTTAAAAAAATAATTAAACAATACCTTTTTTTCAAAATGCAAAAAAAAACACTTTTTGCCTTATGGCGGGTAAATATTACGTTAAAAATATGCCGCTTTTGCTGGGATATAGTACATTTTCTGGGCATTCCGAGAACATACTTGAAGGAACAATAGATGAAGAAGAATATGGAACTCTGAGCATTTACGGGGCTTACGACCGTCATAGGTCGTCATACTATAATCTGTTTATTATAATCACTGTATTTTTTGCATCAAACTGTATAATTAGTCATTCGTTAGTCGAGTTTATACGACTATTTGCGATTCTTTAAAAGCTCTCGGGTTATTATTATTTTATGTTAAAATTAGGCCCTATTCATCAAGGTATATTTTTGAACAAACGTCAGAAGTTAAGTGCGAACATTTGTTATCTGAAATGTCTCTTCATATATCTTGTCTCAGCTGTTTACTAAAATGCAAGTAAAATACTATACATAACATTTTTGGCTATGTCAAACTCCTTGTTCGCAAATTTGGTTTGATCCGTGTAGGAGTTATTTTTACATTTTGACATCCAACGCGGATAAAGAACAAGAAGGATATGTCATAGGCTGGTTAAGTGATCACATTACATAGTGTGACATTCACCATTCTACATCTGTGATATGTAAATTATACTTTTTTGAAAAACAGCCGATCGGCCTTAATGACAGCGCCATCTGTTATATATTACGGTAACACGCGTAATACTAAATTCTAATAACAATAACCAAATACGTGCTTCATAACAGGTGCTGTCGCTTAGTACTTTTTTAATGTTTTCAATCACATTTTTGTTTTTGCACAGAGATTATTCATGTTTTCACTATTCATATTAAAATGAGTACATTATATATCTTTTCTTTTCTATTTGACCAGACTAAGCCACAGCACTGTAGCCGGGTATAGCTATTACTAAAATACAATACTTATACATATTTTTAGGCTACCCTTATATCAAGAATTTAATATAAAACTCATGGTTTCGTTTAAGTATTTATTAAGTTTTTATTATTAATTTTCTTTCCCGCTCACAATGGGCGGGTCTTATTATTATGCCAAGTATAAAGGGATGAATCCTCCCTAAGAAGCGAGTATTACTATTTATATTACAAGGGCTGGAGCATACTTATCTCAGCTTTAGTTTAGTGATCATATTGTCAATGTAAAATCTGCCCACAGTGGTCTAAACTCTCTGAAGCAGTCGTTCGTTGAAATGATATGTTTGTAAAATAACTTATATACCTGGATATAGAAGAGTCTAAATGACCTTTGTAAATGGTTTTATCCCGTTTTATATACAAGCTTTTTTTATTTATTTTAATTTATATATTTCATAGTTACATACATTTTTTTACTAAATCGCTCACTCGTGAGAATAAACATTAGTGATTTTACACTCTAATATTTATTTAATATTGCTCCGGATTGGTCCCTGAAGCGCGGGAGTGATCACCTTGCCTCCATATAATTAACGATCAAGATAACATTGCGTCAATACGATGCAGTGCCCTATGCACCATTGGGTGCGGATGAGGGTTAGAAATATATATATATATATATATATATATATATATATATATATATATATATATATATATATATATATATATATATATATATATATATATATATATATATATATATATATATATATATATATATATATATATATATATATATATATATATATATATATATATATATATATATATATATATATATATATATATATATATAAATATATGTATGTGTGTATAGAAATCGATTTTAATTTTTAGACTACCATATTCCTCTTTATCCACATTGAGACAGCAAAATAAATAAATCTTAAGTAGAAACGTCTCCATATATAATATATAATACATAATATATTATTTATTGGTATTATTTTCATTTGTCAGTACATTTTTTTTACAAAATATATCGACGTGCCCTACGTAAAGTGCTCTTACTACATTTTTTTTTTAATTTTGAGATATTTGGTGTACGTTATACGTCTACAAATATAAACAAACAAAAAAATATATATCAATTATGCCTAGTTTTCAGGCGTATAAGACGCTATCTGCATCGAATTTTCGAAATGAACTGAGCTCCTAAAACGCAAACTACTTAATTTTGACAAAGCATAAAGTTCTAAAACGATTTAATACATTATTGAATCGTTTTTTTTAATTTATAATACTAGTTTACAATTTCAGATAAAACCGTTAATTAATTTTAAAAAAATACGTTGCAAAAATCTTCTAAGCTCTCTCCTGTAACAGATTTGCAGATAGAGTACTTTACGTAGGGGCCGTCGATATGTATACGAGTTTGTACTTGAACCACCTTATTTTTCTTGTCGACCAGGTGTGTGCATTAGCGCATAAAAAGGTAACAATAATTTCATTACTTGTGGCAATAATTTCGTCATAAACGTTAAGTATTTAACTTTTTTTTCAGTTCTGAAAATTCCATCGGGCAGGAAGGTTTACCGATATTCTACCTTAAGTTTTCTTTGTCTCTGTCGTGAACGTTTGTGCAGTGATTAGTGTGTGTGACTGACTAAATTTAAATGATATCAGGTAAGGTTCCTAGTAAGATAGTTAAAACGTGCCAATAAATAGTCCAGACTAAATCAGACCGTTCCAACTGCGCATTTTTTTGCATTCCTTTAAAAAGTTTTTCGTTCCTCTTTATATGAAAGAAGATAGAAGTCTGAGCTTCCCAGGGCTTACGACCTGGCATTTGGCTGGCTTAGTCTGAATAATTCAGTGTCTGATGTAATAAATAATATTAATTTCGTTTAAAAAGTCATCGGTCTTCAATTTGCATGAAAAAAAATTTCTATTTGTTGCGTCATCCTTCATCTTTAAGAAAATATATAAAATTTCCCATTCGTTAAAAAATGTAATTTCCAATATTATAGGAAATTTAATTTTCTACGATTTTACATCTTATAACATTTTCTCTAAAATATATATATATATATATATATATATATATATATATATATATATATATATATATATATATATTTATATATATATATATATATATATATATATATATATATATATATATATATATATATATATATATATATATATATATATATATATATATATATATATATATATATATATATATATATATATATATATATATATATATATATATATTTTCGACCTAAATGTAAAATTAAGGGGTGGCAATAAATTACTTTCGAGATAAACTTCATTTAATTATTGATGAGAAGATGTGTGAATGTGGAAGAGGCGAAGATTGTGTGCAAAGACTTAATTGATTGGTGTGGTGTTTTATTCTCTCTGCCTACCCATACGGGGAAGTGGTTTGATGGTTGGTTAGTTTTTTAGTTTATTTTTTATATCTACGTAAGTGTATGTAGTGTAGTGGGCCCTACGTTTGTCGTGTCGTGCCGTGTCGTGTCGTGTCGTGTAGTATCATACCGCGTCATGCAATGTCGTACCGTATCGTGTCGTGTTGTGTCGTGCCGTGTCGTGTCGGGTCGTGTCGTGTCGTGTCGGGTCGTGTCGTGTCGTGCCGTGTCGTTTCGTGTCGTTTGTCTCGGTTTAAATTCCCAATGTAGTGCTCTAAACGCGATAGAAAAAGTGAAGTTGACTGTTTGCTTCCTTTAATTAAATTGACGTGTTTTTAAATCGATTTGTGATAAGTGTTGTGATGTTGGATGAAGAGGCTGAATAGCGTTCTGTAAGTACCTACCCTCATATTTTTACTAATATATTTTGTACCTATAACACAGATGTACGTTAAAAAAATGTTACATAACGTAAGAAAATATTACGAAATATTACGCCATCGATAAAGTATGTACCACATCCCTAAAGCTTTAATATTTATTGAATTTAGATGCTTTAAAAATGAAATATGATATTTTCCTTTTAATAAAATAAATATCCTACCTAGAGATAAATCTACCTTTATGTTTTTAGTGATGTATTTTGTACCAATAACACAGAGTACGTTTAAAAAATACGTATTACACAATGTAAAAAAATATTACGAAATATCATTACACCTAAAAGTTATTACATTATTAAAGTATGTACCTACCATATCCCTAAAGCTATTTATTGAATTTAGATATTTATAAATTTAATTTGTTTCTTTTTCTTTTTAATAAAAGAGACGTTTAATGATCTACCTATATATTTATAATGATATATTTTGTGCCAATAACAAAGAAATACGTTTAAAAAATACGTATTACACAATGTAAGAAAATATTACGAAATATCATTACGTCTTTCATATCCCTGAAGCTATTTATTAAATCTAGATATTTTTAAAATTAATTTTTTTATTTTCTTTCTAATAAAAGCAGCGTTTAATTAAATTTTGATATCTCAACATAGATGAGGAAGAAAATTTAAGTCAGGGTATTTTTATTTATTTTATTTCATTTAATGTGGTTAATTTTTTGTACAATTTATATACATTTCTACTTAATACAATCTTATAATTTTAGTTGCGCTGAGCCTCTTCAAAAAAGAGACTGAGCTCTTGTGCTTGGAGAGGGACTTTTTTCTTTTTTTGTTGTTTTAGTAAAATGTTATACATTTAAAAAAATATTACTGGGAAACATATATTTTTATGCTTACAGGGCTTTTTTTATATTTACAGGACCTACGAACTTTCATGGGCTGGCTTAAGTCGCATCTTGTCGTGTCGTGTCGTGTCGTGTCGTGTCGTGTCGTGTCGTGTCGTGTCGTGTCGTGTCGTGTCGTGTCGTTTCGTGTCGAGTGTGTGAAGTCTCAGTTTCAATTTCCAGTGTAGTGCTCTTTGCATGATAGAAAAAGTGAAGTTGACTGTTTGCTTCCTTTAATTAAATTGACGTGTTTTTAAATCGATATGTGATAAGTGATGTTGGATGAAGAGGCTGAATAGCGTTCTGTAAGTACCTACCCTCATATTTTTACTAATATATTTTATGTACCTATAACACAGAAGTACGTTTAAAAAATACGTATTACACAATGTAAGAAAATATTACGAAAAATTATTGTAACGCCATCGATAAAGTATGTACCACATCCCGAAAGCTTTAATATTTATTGGATTTTGATGTTTTAAAAATTAAATGTGATATTTTTCTTTTTAATAAAAGAAATATCCTACCTAGAGATAAATCTACCTTTATATTTTTAGTGATATATTTTGTACCAATAACACAGAGTACGTTTAAAAAAATACGTATTACACAATGTAAGAAAATATTACGAAATATTATTATGCCGTCGATAAAGTATGTACCATATCCCTAAAGCTATTTATTGAATTAAGAAAATAAAAAATATCAATTTGTTATTTTTATTTTTAATAAAAGAGATGTATAATGACCTACTTATATATTATAATGATATATATTGTAGTAATTACCCAGAAATATGTTTAAAAAACATGTATTACATAATAATAATAATAATAATTGGAATGAACTACCTCTACACGTAAAAAATGCACCTTCTATTTTAACCTTCAAAAAACGCCTGAAACATCATTATCTTACCTTAGAACCCTAACTGTCCATTTCCTCCTCCCCTGACCCCTCCTCTCTTTCTTAAACATGCTACCTGATTCTACCTATTTATCATTAGAATCCTAGAATACTTTTTTGTCTAATTGTTAACAATTGTTTTTTAGTTTTTTGATAAAATCTATTACATCAGACAATAATATGTATTAACTTTTAAAAACGTCTGAGACATTACTATCTGTCATTAGAATCCTAACTGTCGATCAAACCTCCTCCCTCTACCTCCTTCCCTAAACTCCCTTCTTCCTTTGCCCTCCTTATTTTCGTCTTTTGTTAATTTATGTTTCTTTTTAAATGTCAATTTGTAATTTATGTTTTTTTAAATGTTCAAGTACTATCTGCCCACTGATTGCAAACGGCTATATATGGTATCAAACGTTTTGATCAATATCACTAGTCCGTCTTTGGTCGGTTGGAAGATATTGCTTTTTAGCAATAAGCTCGCCAATGTACTTTTTATTTTCTGTACATGAAGTTTAAAATAAATAAATAAATAAATAAAACCCTTATCCGCACCCCAATGGTGCATAGGGCACTGCGTCATATAAACGCAGTGTTATCTTGATCGTTTACACATGAAGGAAAGGTGATCAGCCCTCCGCTTCAAGTACCAGTCTAGGGTAATATTGAATAAATATTACAGTGAAAAAATCACTCATATTTATTCTTACCCCCCCTGGGAATCGAACCCGGGTCCTCCAGAACGGTAGCGGAGCGTGATGACCATTACACTACGGAGGCGGACAGAATAATCTATATTATGTACATAATGTAAAAAAATATTACGAAATATTAATACGCCATTGATAAAGTATGGTACCATATCCCTATAGCTATTTATTGAATTTAGATATTTTTTAAATTTTATTTGATGTTTTATTCTTAATAAAAGCGATGTATACATTTTTAATCTACGTATATATTTTTAATGGTATATTTTGAGCAAATAATACCGAATTATTTTTGAAAAAACAAGTATTACACAATGTAAAAAAATATTATGCAATATCATTACGTCTTACATATCCCTAGAGCTATTGATTGAATAAGATTTTTTTAATTCAATGATATTTTCTTGATTTAGAAGCACGTTAAAATAAAACATTATAAGAAACGTCCGCCTCCGTAGTGTATTGGTCAGCACGCTCGGCTACCGTTCTGGAGGCCCCGGGTTCGATTCCCAGGGGGGTTTAATAAATATAAGTGATTTTTTCACTCTAATA
The DNA here is from genome assembly GCF_059751285.1 of Brachycentrus maculatus. NCBI lineage: Eukaryota > Metazoa > Arthropoda > Insecta > Trichoptera > Brachycentridae > Brachycentrus > Brachycentrus maculatus. The sequence goes on from NW_028281206.1 coordinate 919,709, forward strand.
TTTATTCAATATTAGCCTGGACTGGTACCTGAAGCGGAGGGCTGATCACCTTTCCTTCATGTGTTAACGATCAAGATAACACTGCGCAACTACAATGAAGGAGGATAAACGTCGAAGCCGGATAATACTTACGGAGCTCAATGCAGTGGAGTGAAGCGGCTGAACGCTGCTCTAACCTCTTTTTCTCTCCCAAATAATGCATACCCGAAAGCACTAAAGCAAAAGTGCAAGAATCCCGTACCCGTAACATGACCTTGCATATATTAGCAGGGTGCAAAAAAATGTGAGGGGAGAAAAAAAAAAAAAAACACTGCGCTTGTATGATGCAGTGCCCTATGCACCATTGGGGTGCGGATAAGGGTTTGAATGAATAAGAAACAAATATATTTCCGTTAAGTATTTTTTAAGTTCATTCATTTTGCTATGAATTGTTTATAAATTCCTCAAGTGCCATACATATTTTAAGTATTCATCGATATAGATTCATTTGCTACCGAAAATATTTATTTCAAATTGAATTTTTTATTAACATAAATTGTATACATTTATTTAGATCACAATTTTAAACATATTTAAAAAAAAATGCAGATACCCACCAAGCCACCTTGTGTGTCTTGTCGGTGGAGTTCTTTTTGAATACATTTTATATTGTTTTTAACCATTTTAACCTAATATACACACACAAAAAGAGAGAAAAATTAAGAATATACTTAAACATTTTACAATTTTCATAAAATTAACTCTTGATCATTTACCCATTCCTTTATTTTGCCTTTGTTCCATATTTTATTTTGACCTCTAACCTCCGTCGGCAACAAATTAAAAATGTTCGGAACGATATATTGCAGTGTTCGACTCCCATATTTATTGTTTATTCTTGGGACCATCAAACCTTCGTTGTGTGTAAATCGTGACCATAAAATAGTACACTTGTCCGCCTCCGTAGTGCAATGGTCAGCAGGTTCGGCTACCGTTCTGGAGGTCCCGGGTTCGATTCCCAGGGGGGTTTAATAAATATAAGTGATTTTTTCACTATAATATTTATTCAATATTACACTGGACTAGTACCTGAAGTGGAGGGCTGATCACCTTTCCTTCATGTGTAATCGATCGAGGTAACACTGCGTTTATATGAAGCAGTGCCCTATGCACCATTGGGGTGCGGTAAGGGTTTTATTATTATTAATAAAATAATAATAATAATACCCTTATCCGTACCCCTATGCATAGGGCACTGCGTCATATAAACGCAGTGTTATCTTGATTGTTTACACATGAAGGAAAGGTGATCAGCCCTCCGCTTCAGGTACCAGTCCAGGGTAATATTGAATAAATATGACAGTGAAAAAATCACTAATATTTATTTTACCCCCCTTGGGAATCGAACCCGGGACCCCCGGAACGGTAGCCGAGCGTGCTGACCATCACACTACGGAGGCGGACATAAATTTACGGACACGTTTTTGAATAGCCCCAACGTTATTTAAAGATATTTAATTTTCGCATTTGTTTGTTTAGCGTTAAATATACAAAATATTAAATCACTAACGTCCATTTTGGCAGATCATCCGACGAGCTATAATTAGTTCGATATTTTGTATTCTCCACGACAGCTAATCACTTAATAATAACAAATATTAAAAAATCGTAAAATTGCGCGCGCATCTGAAGCCGTGTTAAACACGAAAGGTCTAACCCGCTCGAAGAATCGGAATTAAGTAATGATACATCACCAAACACTCATTTTGACTCTTCAGTTAAGAAGAAATAGTAATACAAATTCACTTGTTATTTTTTGTGTTAATGTATTTGCTTATAAGTACATCATCATCATCAAACCCTCGTCTGCACCCCAATGGTGCATAGGGCACTGCATCATATAAACGCAGTGTTATCTTGATCATTAACACATGAAGGAAAGGTGAGCAGCCCTCCGCTTTAGGTACCAGTCCAGGGTATAAATATTGAATAAATATAAGAGTGAAAAAATCACTTGTATTTATTGACCCCCCCCCCCTAGGAATCGAACCCGGGACCTCCAGTACGGTAGCCTAACGAGCTGACCATTGCACTACGGAGGCGGACAAAGGACAAGGGGACAAAAAAGATTAAAAACACATTTGTTTGCTAAATTATTTCCACCATAATATTTTCCCCAATTCATTCACAGTGAAGCGCCCTTGAGGTATTTTTTTTACGAAAATGGCGCTATATAAGTTATCCAAATTTATTATTATTAAAAGTTTATTGGCGTTGATTGGCGCCATTTTGTTAAACAGACGCACGGCGGCCATGTTGTTGAACCGAATTCAGCACGTGGGTAAACACAGCGACTGGCCGTAAAGAATGGCCACACACGGAAACATGACAGTTCGGTGGATCGGGAAACTGGGATATTTATAACACAGTGTGTGGCTCCCTTTATCTCAATTTTCGATGCCATAATGCTGTGAAAGTCAAATAGAATCTAATCATTTTGGAAACATTTTGGGTGAGACAAATCATTGGTCACATATCGCTCACTCCTTTGTCGTCGACGACGTCATAGCAACGACGTCATACATCAAAAAACTTGATTATTCAGGAGATCATATCAAGCCACTTATTGAACTATTTACTGTGCAACAGATCTTTTATATATATATATATATATATATATATATACATATATTATATATATATATATATATATATATACATATATATATATATATATATTTATATATATATATATATATATATATATATATATATATATATATATATATATATATATATATATATATATATATATATATTTATATATATATATATATATATATATATATATATATGTGTATGTATGTACATGTCTGACGTAGGAATCATATACATATATCGCAGTCATACAGGTGAAAGTGACCAAGTGCATTTTTCACAAAAACGTGATCATTGACTATTTGACATCTTACTAGCTTAATATTGCCCTGAAAAATCGCAAAGGATTTTAAACTTGGAAGTATAATATATTGACTTGTTAAAAATGACTAACTGCATTGATGTTTATTTTCTTGCCAAGCAAAAGTGACTTGAATGGCCCTCCAGAACATTTTACGTTTTGTTAGTTGGTCACTTTCTCCTGTACGACTACGATATGTATATGATTCCTATGTCACATCATGCGCGAGCTGGCAGCAGTATCCATGGTTGCTTTGAACAACCTTTTTTATTAACTAAAATCCTATTAACGTGTTACACCCATCCATATTCTTCTTCATCTACGTCGAGACGTCAAAAATGAATCATTTTCGTCGACTTCAAAAACGCCTACAAGAGTCGCTCTATGTTTCTATTTTTACATATGAAAGGGCATATTTCACTATTATCTTAGTTCTTATTTATAGCTCCGATTGAAGTCCATTGTATTACCAAATCTATAAACACAGTATATCGATTTATGAGTTTCGTTCTTTGTGGGAACTTGAAGGAAGATTCCCGACATGTTAAGAAAACAAATGTGTTCGCGTATCTGCGTCTCTTTCTAGCCGTGATTGATTGAGATTGAGTGAATGAGTAAGAAAATAACAACTGAAGGTTTCAGCTTCAAAGGAGATCTACATATTGTTGTTTGATATACACTGGACTTCCCATTTGCACGGTGGATGTGGTCCTCGCGATACCTTGTAAAGAATTGTGTTTTACTTTTTCATTTTACCAGAGTTTGTTATACATAAGGAATATGTGTTACTCTGTCTTAAGGTTGAACTCTCAAATATACAATTCAGTACGAGAGAAGCCACACGTGTTGTGGCGGGTTTTTGCGAATATCGCTCACTCCTTTCAACAACGTCATAAATATATATATATATATATATATATATATATATATATATATATATATATATATATATATATATATATATATATATATATATATATATATATATATATATATATATATATATATATATATATATATATATATATATATATATATATATATATATATATATATATATATATATATATATATATATATATATATATATATATATATATAAATCTTGATTTTTCAGGAGATCGTTTTTAAAGTTATTATAAAATGTATTAAAAATAAATATCAAGTAATTTTTTGAACTTTATACTGAGCAACAGATCTTTTTAGGTAATATCTGAATGTCTTTTTCTCTATTTGAAAAATATTTAGTACATATATTTAAAAAAAGTAATTAAACAATACCTTTTCTTCGAAATGCAAAAACAACACTTCTGCTCAGTAGCGAGTAAATATTAAGTTTAAAATATACCGCTTTTACTGGGATATAGTACATTTTCTGGGCATTCTGAAAACATGCACAAAGGAAAATTGACGATTTTTGATTTATGACGTTGTTTTTTTTTTAATATATTGAAAAAAAATATTTTAATATTTTTTTAAAACTCAACATTTTGAGTGTGTCCAAATACTTGTTCTCAAAATCTGAATTATTTCCAATTATAGGAGTTATTTTCATATTATTTTTTGACATCTCATCAAAGATGAAGAAGAATATGGAAGTCTGGGCATTTACGGGGCTGACGACCGTCATAGGCTGGTTTAAGTGATCACTTTACACGCGTGTAACATTCACCAATTCTACCCATTATTGACAACCACACTACTCAAATTCTTGGAAGTTCTATATATATGAACCAATTTAGAAACCTTGTTCTTGAATCACTATGTAGAACTTCACTAGATACATGATATATTTTACATCTCACCAATAGATATCTCTAGTGAGGTTCTAGTGATTCAAACAAGGTTTCTAAATTGGTTCATATATATATAGAACTTCCAAGAATTTGAGAAGTGTGGTTGTCAATAATGGGTAGATTTATATTATCCACTGACACTTCGTGATGGAATTGAATTTTTAATATATTATTAGATTAAAACCAATATTTTTAGCTTTTCCACTTTATTTTTATTTGACCAGCGACCGGGTTTCGTCGTTACCGACATCATAAGACTGGTTTTATACCGACATCATCAGACAGACTGGTTATCAGCTAAAAATATTGGTTTTAATCTAATAATATATTAATAATGGGTAGAATTGGTGAATGTTACACGCGAGTAAAGTGATCACTTAAACCAGCCCATGACGGTCGTCAGCCCCGTAAATGCCCAGACTTCCATATTCTTCTTCATCCTCACCTTTCAATAGTTTTCTTCTTAAAACTTATATTTTCAATACAAAAACGACGTTTTAAGCAAAAAATTCAATTACATTCCATGTTCCCCGGGTTTAAAGAAAATTAAGTGGCGAGCCATCGATTATCCCGCTTAATCTAATTGTAAATAAACTTATTAAGGTCCGTATCAATTTTTGGACTTAGAATTTGAGAGACAGGACTTAGACTTTGAGAAACGATGTATGATAGATGTACGAATAGTGAAATAAGGAAGAAATGCAAAGCTGAGATAAGCACTATCGATAAAATTAAGAAAGGTGTGTTGAGATGGTTTGGACGTGTAGAACGAATGAGTGAGGAAAGAACGGTAAAACAAATTTATGAGGCGAATGTTAGCGGGAAAAGAAGCAGAGGAAGACCAAGAAAAACATGGCACGATCAGGTATGTCAAATACTTGAAAGTGGTCATGTATGAGGAGATGTATGAACGTGGAAGAGGCGAAGAATGTTTGCAAGGACAGAGTGGTGTGGCGCTCTATTCTCTCTGCCTACCCCTGCGGGGAAGCGGCGTGATGGTTAGTTAGTTAGTTTTAATTTGAGAGACATTTAGACTTCATTTCATACATTTTTCCAACCACGATCGATAGTGAATAAATTCCATCGAACTGAATAAAAGCTATTTCCCCACAAATTATCATATTTTATTGGTAAACAATATCTATTGGATGTTTAATGGGTTTCCAAACACTTGGAGTTTATGGATATGTCCAGCTGTTTGCTTCCATCAACTGGCCGCAAGGCATTTTCATCGCGAATATCAAAGGGTCCATGGCGCCAAGTCGCAGCTCCGAGATCACATAAAGTCATTGTGTTGACGAGGATTCAAACAGTAATTTAGCAAGACTATACAACTCATAAAAGAACTGTCAAACAATGGAGCAATGGGCTACTACTGTGCACGGGATTCAATTAACCTAGAAACCATTATTTTTAGCCATGCTGGTTGCAAATTCTATTCCTATTCTAAGACTGATTAAATTACATCCTGTGTTTCGTACATGGAGGCTTGCGTAGTCATTTTATTGAAAGCCGTCCCACCGTATTCCCAGATCTGATACAGAAGCGTTTAGGGCGTTTGTGCACTATACAGAATTTTACCCTCCGGTACTTTTAGCCGAATAAAACGATTACAATTATAAAATAATTGTAAACTTACAATTTCAATTAAAATTACAATTATAAAATTAAGAAATACATAAAAATTTAAATTCAGATAAAACGTTAATTAATAATATAGCGTATCAAAATACGTCACCATTATTATTAATATTTCCTTTTACAACAAAATCTTGTTCCTTAACCCCCCTCTCCCTTCCCTACATTTATTGACCTATGTATACCCCTAAATACATTTTTTGTTCGTTAGTTTTAATTTGTACCAGAAGACGAAAACATCTGTAAGTTTTCGAAACTAGTCGTATATATATATATTTATATATATATATATATATATATATATATATATATATATATATATATATATATATATATATATATATATATATATAAATATATATATATATATATATATATATATATATATATATATATATATATATATATATATATATATATATATATATATATATATATATATATATATATATATATATATATATATATAATATATATGTATATATATATATATAAATATATATATATATATATATATATATATATATATATATATATATATATATATATATATATATATATATATATATATATATATATATAACTCATTAAAGTGGAATATTCAAGTGTTTAATTTTAAAATATAATAAAACGATGATTGGCTTGTGCTTTTGTCCATCTTTCTTCGAATCAGAACTCTTGATCGGTGCTTGAACACGTTGCGCGTTAATACGATCACGCTAAACTGTCGTAGTCGCTTTTATTGTTAAAAACCGGACTGCCGAACGGTAAAATTCCGTGTAGTGCACAAGCTGCCTTAGTGCGTTAATCTCACCTCTTGTGGCACAGTAATGTTCTAGGTACGTAACTGTTCGATGTTATGTTCGTACGATGTTCTATGTACCTAATTGTTACGTTCTATGTTATATTCGTACGATGTTCTAGGTACCTAATTGTAACGTTCGATGTTATATTCGTACGATGTTGTAGGTACCTCATTGTAACGTTCGATGTTATATTCGCACGATGTTCTAGGTACCTAATTGTTACGTTCGATGTTATTACGTTCTATGTATGTTTGTTCGATGTTGTAGGTACCTAATTGTTACATTTGAAGTTATGCTTATACGATGTTGTAATTAGGTACGTAATTGTTCCGTTCGATGTTATATTCGCACGACTTTGTAGGTACATAATTATTACGTTCTATGCTATATTGTAACGTTTGATATTTTGTTCGTACGATGTTGCAGTTGCCTAATTGTTACGTTTGATATTATTTTCTTACGATTTTGTAGCTATATAATCGTTACTTTCTATGTTATGTTAGTACGATGTTATTACGTTCTATGTTATATTCTTAATATGTTCAAGGTACCTAATTGTAACGTTCGTTGTTATAAACGTTATATGTTATATATATGTAGGTACGCAGCCCCAGACGCCCTTTCCAGAATGTTTACGCGAGAGACACAAATATACCGAATCTGAAAGCGTAAATGTTATTGACTGCGGCAGTTGATCGCGTCTTGTTGCTCGTGTTTACATTATACTCCGGTTAGCGATTCAAACCGCAATTTGTGATGTGTATTTATTCATTTAAAACCGTTTGTTTGGGTGATTAGTCTGCAATGTGCACATATCGCTCACTCCTTTCAACAACGTCATATATCAAAAATCGTCAATTTTCAGGTGCAATATTGGCAATGTAACTTTTTGGTGAGGACCTCCACATATGTGAACGACAGACCGTACGAGTTGCTGGTCTGATTCTGGCGTTAGACGACTACCATATCGCTCACTCCTTTCAACAACGTCATATATAAAAAATCGTCAATTTTCGCATGTTTTCGCAATGCCCAGAAAATGTACTATATTCCAGCAAAAGCGGCATATTTTTAACTTAATATTTACCCGCTACAGGGCAGAGAGTGTTGTTTTTGCATTTTGAAGAAATAGTATTGTATTGTTTAATACAATACTATTTCTTCATATGGTTATTATAGTATTCTTCAAATAGTATTGTTTAATTATTTTTTAAAATTTACTAAATATTTTTCAATTGGAGAAAAAACCTTCCGGTTTTACCTAAGAAGATCTGTTGCACAGTAAAAAGTTCAATACGTGGCCTGACATTTATTTTTAATATATTGTATTATATTTTTAAACTTTAAAAACGATGTCCTGAAAAATCAAGTTTTTCGATACATGACGTTCTTGAAAGGAGTGAGCGATTTGCAAAGTATATCGTGACGTGTTGCCAGCATAAATTATCGCGGTTCATTTATTATTTATATTCAACAAATTACGACTCATGACAGGTCAAAATATATGCTAAAATATTCTTTACATGTGCGTTTGAGAATTACTCTCACATATCGCAAGAAAGCAACTCCCAGCAAAGCACACAAATCCCAATTAACACACTTTATAAAAACGTACCTACATTGGAAAATAAAAATGCACTGACCGTTTCGACGGCCCCTACGTAAAGTACTCTATCTGAAAATCTGTTACTTTACAGGAGAGAGCTTAGAAGGTTTTTTCAACGTATTTTTTATCTATAATCCTTGACTAGTATTATACATTAAAAAATACGATAAAATAATGTATTAAATCGTTTTATAACTTTATACTTTGTCAAAATTCAGTAGGTTAGCATTTTAGGAGTTCAGTTTATTTCGAAAATTCGATGTAGATAGCGTCGTGTACGCCTGAAAACTAGGCGTAATTTATTTTATATATATAATTTTGTTTGTTTATATTTGTAGATAACGGTCAGTTGATAACATACTCCAAATATCTCAAAATTGACAAAAATGTAGTTAGAGCATTTTACGTAGGGCACGTCGATTCAATCTTCACATTCGTTTGAAAATGCCATAACATATTGTCGCAATATTAATTTTAATGTGTTTTTTTAAAAATAAAATACAACTTAGTAGACTCAAAAAATCTGTGTTTGATTTAAAATTTAATAAACATACAGATTTTCTGAGTCTACTAAATTGTATTTTATTGGTAAAAACACATACTGACCATTTAATCTTTACATTCGTTTGAAAATGCTATAACTAGGCGAAACAATTCGCTCAACTCCTTTCAAGAACGTCATAAATCAAAAAACTTGATTTTTCAGAAGAACGTTTTTAAAGTTTAAAAATGTAACACAATAAATTAAAAATAAATATCAAGCCACTTATTAAACTTTTTACTGTACAACAGATCGTTTTAGGTAAAACCTGAAGGTTTTTTCTCCATTTGAAAAATATTTAGTTTATTTAAAATTATAATTAAACAATACCTTTTCTTAAAAATGCAAAAATAACACTTTCTGCCCTATAGCGGGTAAATATTAAGTTAAAAATATGCCTCTTTTGCTGGGATATAGTACATTTTCTGAGCATTCCGAAAATATGCACAACTGAAAATTGACGATTTTTGATTGTATGACTTTGTTGAAAAGAGTGAGCGAATTGTTCTCACAGAATGGCTCCACGACTTTATTTCACATCTTAAAATGGATTGTACCAGTGAAGTCTAGACCATCTTTAGAGTTGGTTTAGGCTGGATAAAAGATAACTTTTGAAAAGTACTCACCAGCGCTCTTAGTACCCATTGTGTGTCTTTCCATTACTATCCAAAACTTCTCTTTCTTACTGTCATACATTTCAGTAAAGAATATATATGGTACACGTGTTTATATGGCTGTCCAAACTTAAAACAGTAAGGGCACATTTTTTTTTGAAAGACATTTTTTTGCATTTTTTGACTAAGTCGATTCTACTTAGTCCAAAATGCAAAAAAAACGTGTTTCAATAAAATGTCTCCTACTGTGTTTTAAGTTTGGACAGCCGTATAGATTTGGCGTTTGATTTGTATTGTAGAACTCCTTTTAAATGTTTATATTAAATATTCAAATCAAACACTGACTTTTATAGTCTACTAAATTGTATTTAATTATTAAAAGAACTTTCTTCTTATTCGCATCCCAATGGTGCATAGGGCACTGCATCATATAAACGCAGTGTTATCTTGATCGCTAACACATGGAGGAAAGGTGATCAGCCCTCTGCTTCAGGTACCAGTCCAGGGTAATATGGAATAAATATTGGAGTGAAAAAATCACTTTTTATTTATTTGACCCCCCTGGGAATCGAACCCGGGACCTTCAGTACGGTAGCCGAGCGTGCTGACCATTACACTACGGAGGCGGATTAAAAGAACACTTAAAATTTATATCAATTGTTTCATCTTCACAGTAGCATTAGCAATGCGAAACAATTGTCAATTTTTTTTGTATTTTTAATAATAAAATACAATTTAGTAGACTCCAAAAATCAATGTTTGATTTTAATATTTAATATAAATGTATACACTTTTATTGCCAGACATGTAGGTAATTTTTTTTATACTTTGTAATAAAACTCTTAAGTAATATTGGACCAACATTTTTTATTTTAAGTGACGTAAAAAACTTAATACATTTTTCATTACAAGGAATTTGCGATAAAATAAATAAAAATAGATAAATTAAGTGTCTCAACGAAGACAAACTATGTATATATATTTTTGAAATTTATTTTTATGTTTTAATAGATTTGAAATGTACACGAAAACAAAATAAATAAATAAATATATGAATTATTTTTATAAACGAAAGCGAGATGGAAGTCTGAATATTCCACGGCTTACGACTGGACATTGGCTGGCCAAGTGATCACTTTATGCAGTGTGTAACGTTCACCATTTTGACCATTATTATGGACATCCTTATTGCATAAATTTTCAAGAGATAAATAATTAAATATACAATATAATTATATATATATATATATATATATATATATATATATATATATATATATATATATATATATATATATATATATATATATATATATATATATATATATATATATGTATATATATGTATATATATATATATATATATATATATATATATATATATATATATATATGTATATATATGTATATATATATATTTATATATATATATATATATATATATATATATATATATATATATATATATATATATATATATATATATATATATATATATATTCAGGGTTGAGGCCAAACCATTCGTTCTTAAGTTAGAATTAATAGATGGTGCTGCCATCACCTGAAAAAATTATGGTAAGTAATTTTCCAAGTTGTTAAGTAAACCTTTAGACTCTTAGACTTCCATCATCACTTCATTTATTAAAAAAAGTAATTTTACATGATTTACCTTTTTGAGACACTTGTTTTTGCCTTGATATATTAATCCTTAGGGTAAAAATCCAGTGTCTGATCACATAAATAAAAATATAAAGTAACAGACAAAAGTAAAATATACAGCATAAATTTAATATAAAACAATAAATTGTGTTTTTTTATACTTAAATTTCTCTCCATGAAACCTATGCCTTTTCGTTTGAATGTATTATTAAAAACTAATTATCTATTTTTTTTACATAAATTAAAACTAAGTCATATTAAGATAACAAATTAAAAATACTAGTTACAAATTAACTTAATGACAAATTTTACTTTTCTTCAGAAAAGTTGGAAAATATTTTCAATTTATTTTTAGTATACAGTCAACCTGGGTAGCTTTGAACTATGGGGCAACATTGAACAAAAATATGTGGTTTTTTTTGGTGGTCAATTTTTTGGTCTACCCATTCCCCTAGGTCTAAGTTATGTCTTGATTGATTGAATTAGAATTATACAAAAACGAAATGTTTTGGTTGAGTATAAATTTCTAATTTTCTTCTTTGCGTGCCATGTCAGGTCTCTCTGACGTCGACTATCACTTGTGAGTAATTCGTTTTATAACGTGGTAATATTTTTCTTTGTAATTAAGTAGGTATGAAATAGTTAAATAGTTAATTAAAGAAACGACAATAAAAGTTTATACTGTAATAATCTTTTATAATTCACACATAATATTTAGACACTTCACCAAATACAATATTTTTTCATCTGACGTCTCTTGTTTTTCCCAGTGCGACGCATGCGCGACGTCTGGTGGTATATTTGCGCGATCTGCCTTACCGACTGTCACAATTGTGATGGCTGGCACTTCATGTATTTAATCAAATCTGTTCTTGGGTATTTTATTTACATCTCCCCCCTTGGGGAAGAAAATTACAGTAAAATTGTTCTTGTCTTGGGCAGCTCTAAACAGTGCCTTGACGGTCCTATTCCCCATCCGATCTTGTATGTTCCGGAGCCAGGAAATCTGCCTTCTGCCCACACCTTGTCGACCCTCTATTAGGAGCAATAGCTTATACTTTTCTCCTCTTAGCACATGTCCCAGATAGGATAACTTCCGGACCTTGATAATTTATTTAAATTTCTTATAGAATCGTGTTTATTTCGGTTGAATATCGATTTAACCGAAATAAAACGATTAGCTCTTTGATTGTTTGATTTATTTCGCCCTAAGAAGTGCTTTCAGTGCAGTACGGTATAGAATATCTTTCGACCTTTTATGGTACGGTATAGAATATTTTCGGACCTTAAAAGTAAAAAAAGTCCTTTTTAGAACCTCTTTTAATTAATAATAATTGTTACACAAGAAACAGTTTTCTATTTAAAATGGAACTTTAAATACGGAACGATTTAAATATTCACAACATTTTAAGTGTTTCCAAATACTTGTTCACAAATCTGGGTTTCTCCACATATCTATTTTTCCATTTTTGACCTATCACCATAGATAAAGAAGAATATGAACATTCGGGTATTTACAAGGCTTATGACCAGTCATAGGCTGATTAACCAGCCTTATATAAGAGATTTTTTTAAAGATATTAAATGCAACTTAAAATGAAAAACAAGTTCAAAATTACCCAGGTTGGTCGTTGGACTCACCAAAAAAATATGATAAATATAAAAAAAATAAGACAAATAAATCATAATTTACGAGTACATAACAAAGATAGAACAGTCTGTTTTTCAAGTACCTAACCATTTTTATGACAGAATTTGTTAAGTTTTTTTATGAGTCTTTGTATAATACATCGCTCACTCCTTTCAAGAACGTCATAAATCAAAAATCGTCAATTTTCAGTTGTGCATGTTTTCAGAATGCCCAGAAAATTTACTATTTCGCAGCAAAAGAGATACATTTTAAACTTAATATTTACAAGGCAAACAGTGTTGTTTTTGCATTTTAAAGAAAATGTACTGTTTTATTATTTTTTTTTAATACACTAAATATTTTTCAAATGGAGAAAAAACCTTAAAGTTTTACCTAAAAAGAACAGTTGCACAGTAAAAAGTTCAAAAAGTGGCTTGATATTTATTTTTAATACATTGTATTATATATTTAAAATTTAAAAATGTTCTCCTGAAAAATCAAGTTTTTTGATTTATGACGTTCTTGAAAGGAGTGAGCGAAAAAAAGCATTGGTAATTGATATTTATACCAACTTTGAATACAATATATTTGGTATAATCCCACTTGTTCGTTTGCCAATGTAGAATGATAAGGACATCTCAACGTATCATATATCGCTCACTCCTTTCAAGAACGTCATAAATCAAAAATCGTCAATTTTCAGTTGTGCATGTTTTCGGAATGCCTAGAAAATGTACTATATCCCAGCAAAAGCGGCATATTTTTAACTTAATATTTACCCGCTACAGGGCAGAAAGTGTTGTTTTTGCATTTTGAAGAAAAGGTATTGTTTAATATTTTTTTTTAAATATATTTAATATTTTTCAAATGGAGAAAAAACCCTCAGGTTTTACCTAAAAAGATCTGCTGCACAGTAAAAAGTTCAGTAAGTGGCTTGATATTTATTTTTAATACATTGTATTATATTTTTAAACTTTAAAAACGTTCTCCTGAAAAATCAAGTTTTTTGATTTATGACGTTCTTGAAAGGAGTGAGCGATATATCGTCCTCATACAGGAGAAATTCAAATGCGTTTTTTTACAAAAACTTGATTTTTGACTATTTGACATCTTACTAGCTTAATGTTGACCTGGAAAAAATCTCAAAGCGATTTTAATCTTGGAAGTATAATATATTGACTTGTTAAAAATGACTAACTGCATTGATGACAAAAGTGTAAAAACGGTTAAATGGCCCTCTTGTACATTTTACGTTTTGTTAGTTGGTCACTTTCTCCTGTATGATCACGATATGTTTATTGTAAAGTATTTAATAAATAATCACATTTCGCTCACTCCTTTCAACAACGTCATAAGTATATAAAAAAAAACTTGGTATTTCAGGAGATCGTTTATAAAGTTTAAGAATATAATACAATGTATTAAAAAATAAAAATCAAGCCACTTATTGAACTTTTTACTGTGCAACAGATCTTTTTAGGTAAAACCTGGAGGTTTTTTCTCCATTTGAAAAATATTTAGTTAAAAAAAATAGTTAAACAATACTTTTTATTCAAAATGCAAAAAAAAACACTTTCTACCCTGTAGCGGGTAAATATTAAATTAAATATTAAAAAAATATTAAAAAGTTTACAGGGATATAGTACATTATCTGGGCATTCCGAAAACATAATGCATAAGTGAAAATTGACAATTTTTTATATATGACGTTGTTGAAAGGAGTGAGCGATATAAAGTCAATATAAGGCACGAAGTGTCCGCCACCGATGGCCGACAAAAAGCAATTGAAATGCCTTGTGTCGGCCACCGGTGGCTGACACTGGCCGTCAAAGTGTTGAGAAAGAATTTTGACAGAATGAAAGAATGTAACTTTCCTAGCTACACCTTAATAAAAAAGTTGTTTAATTTAGGAGCAAGCATTATCAAATGAACGATACCTGTAAATGTGTAAAAGCTTTGAAAATTTGTAACGTACGCACAACTAGTAATTATTGAATAAATTGAATTAAATTGAATTATTTTTCATCTATGTTGAGATGTAAAAAGGATACAAATCGATTCGTAAACGAATCGGTTCCGTTCTTTGTATCAATCGAATCATCGCCAAGATGCATCTCAATTATTGCCCAATGTTTATGGCTTATCGGATCTCCGTTGATAGATCTCCAATTGACCTAGATTCAAATGAAGTGTTGTTACTGTGAATGCTATTGAGGAGCTAGTTATTCTAGGTGTGGCGTTTCGTGTAAATATCTAGCTCTTTTGACCAGTGGCGTGCATTTCATATTGGCACATTATCAGTGCCTACCAAAGTGGAATGGAAAAAAAAATAGAAAACTGAAGTAACTAACTTACCATCACGCCGCTTCCCCGCAGGAGTTGGCAGAGAGAATATAACGCCACGCCACACCACTGTGTCTTTGCAAACATTCTTCGCCTCTTACACATTCATGCATCTCCTCATGCATACCCGCCGATTCGACTCCTAAACTCACAACTTTCAAGTATTTGGCATACCTGGTCGTGCTTAGTTTTTCTCGGTCTTCCTCTGCTCCTTTTTCCAATTAAATTCGCCTCATAAATTATTTTTACCGTTCTTTCCTCACTCATTTGTTCCACGTGTCCAAACCATCTCAATACACCTTTCTTAGTTTTATCGATAATGCTCTGAAAAACTGTGATAATTATAGTAATTTTCGAAAAAAATATTTAAAACACTACAAGTTATCTCAGTTATTTCTCCGTGAAAAAAGACGTATATTGGATTTATAACAGATAAGTTAAAAAAATAAGAAAACGCTGTTTTTCCTACTCCCTATCCTGATAAAAAAACTCTGTGCTCGCCACTGCTCATATTAATATTGCGGATAAAAGAAAGACGCATCTGTTCGCAGATTACAGTTTATTTAATAAAGGAAATGAGAAAAAATAAGAAAAAGTACGTTAAATGATTTTTTAATGATATTACACTAAAACCTTTAAGGCGTTTATTTAACGAACTTCGTATATAACGGACAAAAAAACCAGTCAAATGAAAAAAATTAAGGTTTACATAGCATTTCATTTACAACATTTTGAGTGTGTCCAAATACTTGTTCACAAATCTGGATTGTCTCCAATAAACGGAGTTATTATTCATATTATTTTTCATACATTTCAACAAAGATGAAAAATAATATGGAAGTCTGGGCATTTTATCTCACCAATAGATGTCTCCAGTGAAGTTCTAGATTCAATATATATATATTCAAGTATATATATATATATATATATATATATATATATATATATATATATATATATATATATATATATATATATATATATATATATATATATATATATATATATATATATATATATATATATATATATATAATATATGAATTAATTAAGAAAAATTGTTCTTGAATCACTAGAACGTCACTAGAAACATCTATTGGTGAGATGAAATGCCCAGACTTCCATATGACTTTATCTTTGATGAGATGTCAAAAAAATAATATGCAAATTAACTCCTATAATTGGAGATAATCCAGATTTGTGAACAAGTATTTGGACACACTCAAAATATTGTATTTAAACCCCACTCAAATCGTATAATCTATAGGTAAAATGGCCAACTTTTTTCAATATTTATATAGGCAGTGTGGTCAAATTGTAAGGAATTAAGTACAAGTTATCGTCAGTTGGAAAACCTTAAAATAACATGTTATAATGCTTAGAAATTTGCTAAAAATCTAATAATAAACTTATTTTTTTTTACATAAAAGTTTCTTTTCGGTAGTACGATCAATTTCACTTTGAACACAAATTCGATACGAGATATCCTAATACACTAAACGCTTCCAAAAATGCACTATTGAACAATTAATAGCTAGTGAGAATTGTGACGCACAAAAAGTGTCTATGAACATATAAAGTAGTTATAAAACTCGATGCGGTTGCAAGGCAAAGTATAACATAGTCATTATTGTGTGAACGCATCTAAAATTGGTACATTTATAGGCTATTCATAGCTATTTTTATAAAGTTTTGAAGAATATCAACAAAACGATCCATATTTTAACCAAAACAATAGGTCTTTTTCCAAATCGGCTGGTGGATTTGATAAAAAACGTAAGCACTATTCCGATGATCACTATTTCATTCGACATCCGCACGAAAAAGTGCAAAAATTACATTCACTAGAGTTTCGAATATCGAAATATTCATTAAAACTGGCTGTGCCAATCTCGAATTGTTGGCAGTCGAAGCATTGGCAGTGTAGATTGAACCTTCATCGTCTGACTCCAGTTCTTCTTAAATAACTTCGTTTCTTCGTCCTGCAGCCGAAAGGCTCTCTTGCAAGCAACGCGCGATGCTTCTCTTCAACGCATCGTCTGAACTCCATCTTCGGTCAAGTCTTGCTTGACTCCCAGCCTGGCAGACGTCACGCTTCTTGGACCCCTCTAAAGTGGTAACTGTGCCCTAGCTTGTTGGCGAAGTCCTGCATTATGTCTCTGAATATCACAGAGTCTAGGTTCTCCCCCAACATGTAGAGGAGGTACCAGTCACCCATCTTGCTCTCCCTGACGATGGCCTCGATGGAGTCTCGCCGGACCAGCCTGAATCTCATGCGCATTATGTAGACGCGCATGCGCGGGGACAGGATGATGACAAGCCGGTAGACGAGCGTCAAGATGGAGAGGATGCCAAGGATAACGAACCAGAACCAGAGGAAGATGTATATCTTCTCGTTGACCACGTTCAGTGGGAGGATGCAGAGGGCGTCGTGCCTCTCCACTTCACCGCTGGAACCAAACTTGTTGAACAGGGTGCATTTTACCATTCTGAAACAAAATAAAACAAATGCCAGTAAGTACACAGTAAAATCCTCAAAAGACGATGTAAAATTTTAAACACTATGGGTAAGGTTTTTTTTTAATTTTCAAACCCTTATCTGCACCCTAATGGTGCATAGGGCACTGCATTATACAAACACAGTGTTATCTTCAAAAAAATGTTGTAAGCTCTTATAATACTAAAGTTATCGAATTAATATTCATATATGGGGGATTTCAATCCCCCTATTAGAGGCGGGTAGGTTAAACAGAATGCCCTGGTCGCCGAACGGAAGCCTCTTTGTCATAGGTAATTCGCACGCAATTCTAAGTTTTTCTATTATAATTCGTTTCAAAGGAAGAAACCTTGTGAATTTCGTTACCAGACCTGCTTGACAGATTAATAAAGCATAAAGGAATACAAACGAAAGCATGTATGTTGAAAATATTACCTCGGAAATATGTAAATCATTGGATCTACCCTGTCCTCTTGGTCAGACTCCATATAGGCGATGACATCTAATCCAAAGGTCATGAACTCGCCGTCGAAGAACTTGTTCATGAGGAACATCTGACCTGAAAATATATAACCGATTGAAATCTTGGCTTTCGGATGAGTTCTCATAATCTCTACCATAATCATAATACCTTTTTCCCCTGTTTGTATTTTTTGTTTAAATCAACTACCAACTACCTAACTTTCAAGTATTTGAAATACTCAAGTTTTCCTCGGATTCCCTTGCTTTTATTACCAACCACATTTGCCTCATAAATTTGTTTCTTTACTCATTCGATTCACGTGCCCAAACCATCTCAAAACACCTTTTTTAATTTGATGGATGATGCTTATCTCAGCCTTGCATTATTTCCTTATATCACCATTCGAATATATATCATACAACGTGACACCTGTAATACTATTAGATTCCTCTGAGATACTTGTAATACTATGAGACACCTATTATACTATGATACACCTCTGAGATACCTGTAATACTATGAGACACCTATTATACTATGATACACCTTTGAGATACCTGTAATACTATGAGACACCTATTATACTATGATCCACCTCTGAGATACATGTAATACTATGAGATACCTATTATACTATGATGATACACCTCTGAGACACCTGTAATACTATGAAACACTTCTTAGACACCTGTAATACTATGAGAAACCTATTATACTATGATGATACACCTCTGAGACACCTGTAATACTATGAAATGCCTATTATACTATGAAACACTTCTTAGACACCTGTAATACTATGAGAAACCTATTATACTATGATGATACACCTCTGTGACACCTGTAATACTATGAAATGCCTATTATACTATGAAACACTTCTTAGACACCTGTAATACTATGAGAAACCTATTATACTATGATGATACACCTCTGAGACACCTGTAATACTATGGAATGCCTATTATACTATGATACATCTCTGAGATACCTGTAATACTATGAGACATCTATTATACTATGATATACCTCTGAGATACCTGTAATACTATGAGACACCTATTATGCTATGGTACACCTCTGAGACACCTGTAATACTTTGATACAGCTGTAACACTATAAGACACCTGTAATAAAATGATGGAGACTAACCGATGACGTTGACCAGCGCCAGGCACTCGCAGAAGTAGTACTTGTACGCCCACCAGTTGTGGAACTTGAGGTTCTCCCACAGGTAGTCGAGGATCAGTTTCTTCTTGGTCTTGCGCTCGATGTCGGAGCAGACTCCGACGTCTAGGTCCATCATGAGGGCGCGGATCTTGCCACCCTCCCAGGACTTCCACAGCCATCTCGGCGTGTAGAACAGCATGGCCTGGGGAAGAAGAAAGAGGGGTCTTATTACGGGTGTTATTAGAAAAAAGAGGGGTTTTATTATTATGCTGTAGCATGGCGTGGGAGAGAAGAAAGAGGGGGTTTATACCATGCTGTAGCATGGCCTGGGGGAGAAGAAAGAGGGGGTTTATTACCATGCTGTAGCATGGCCTGGGGGAGAAGAAAGAAGGGGTTTCTCACCATGCTGTAGCATGCCCTGGGGGAGAAGAAAAGGGGGCTTATTACCATGCTGTAGCATGGTCTGGGGAAGAAGAAAAAGGAGTCTAAGAACGGGTATAATATGACCTGAATGTTGGTATTGGACATGATAAAAATAGTCAAAGACATTGGTACCATAAACCATGCTAGAACACAAAATGCCGAACCCTTTTTTAGTGGAACATAAGGTCTGCTGACGACAGTCAACAGTTTGGCTTCTCCTGAGGAGTTTTACGTGGTTTCCTCCCAGCAATGATCAAATGCTGACAAGTTCCTGATTGACCCACACTATATTATTCCTCCTTTTCTCAACACAGATTGAAACAAGTAACGAGTTTTGAAAAAAAAATAAACATATTTTTTCTGTATATATTATTTAAAAAAAAAAAAAAAAGTACAAATATATCCTTTTAAAAACTCGGGCGTGAAGAGACATGTGACCACTCCACTGGTCGGCCGGTGATTGAATTCTGCGTTTGCGTTGTATCCCCTTAAGCTCAGAATGTAGTTCGAAATACCATTGAGAATAGTTTCTTTGATGGTAATTTCCACGTAACACGTGAACTCTTTCGGTGGATTTATCGCCCTTCGCATAGCAGAATACAATCCGCGTATGATTAATGGCGGCCCAAATGGCGTGGGCGGCCCTTAATTGAGCCTATATTTAGACGCACTAGAGTCCATTTAGACGAGCAGTCTACTAACTACGTATTGGATACTAGATACTTAAGGGAGGTTGGATCATCATTTCGCATGTGTAGGACTGATACGATGGGCGGCGTTTGACTTTGTCGTTTTTGGTCGAGCATTTGGCCTATATTTTGTTTTACACATATATATATATATATATAAAATAAAACCCTTATCCGCACCCCAATGGTGCATAGGGCACTGCTTCATATAAACGCAGTGTTATCTTGATCGTTTACACATGAAGGAAAGGTGATCAGCCCTTCGCTTCAGGTACCAGTCCATGGTAATTTTAAATAAATGTTACAGTGAAAAAATCGCTAATATTTATTTTACCCCCCTTGGGAATCGAACCCGGAACCTCCAGAACGGTAGCCGAGCGTGCTGACCATTACACTACGGAGGCGGACAAGAAAAATATTTAGTAAATAAAAAAAAATTAAACAATACCTTTTCTTCAAAATGCAAAAACAACACTTTCTGCCCTGTAGCGGGTAAATATTAAGTTAAAAATATGCCGCTTTTGCTGAGATGTAGTACATTTTCTGGGCATTGCGAAAACTGAAAATTGACGATTTTTGACATATGATGTTGTTGAAAGGAGTGAGCGATATGTACTCGTAACAAGTTTACAACGTAATATATTATTAGATTAAAACCAATATTTTTAGCTTTTCCACTTTATTTTTATTTGACCAGCGACCGGGTTTCGTCGTACCGACATCATCAGACTGGACTGGAAGATAAAAATATTGGTTTTAATCTAATAATATATTAAAAATGCAATTCCATCACGAAGTGTCAGTGGATAATATAAATCTATTAATAAGTTTACAACGTATTGAAGTTAAAATTGTTATCATCATTAAAGCTATATTCCACAGTATAAAAATAATCGTGAATACTTTTAAAATCACTATATCCAACATTATATAACAGATTATATTTAAGTACCGCAAAGCAATAAAATCCTAGATCCATTATTTTAAAAGCTCGCTATTAAATACTAAAATCTTTATGCATGTCCATTTTCTCATAAAAATTAGAATTCCAGCCATACCCCGGGAATCCGAAGTAATTGGGGCTGTGGCCTGTTCGGATTTAGGAAAGTTCGGATAAGCCGAGAAATTTGTAATACAGTTCATACATAGTAATTTACACTGGATTCTTCGTCTTTATTCAGCTGTAATGCAAATGAAGTAATATATGACGTTGTTTCTTTGAAGGTATATGTATATTATTCACAAACTTTTTACATTTCAATCTAATAAAACAGTACTTGAGTAGTATTACAGGTACAGTACTGTATATTTTATTGACTTTTTATAATTTGAAAACAAAATTAGTTAATGTAATATAAAAAAATATATTTGTAAATAAAAAGCATTGATAACTTTGTGGCATCGTAATAAAACACTCTCCTTATCATCCATTGTTTATTTTGTGTAATACCACTTTTATACACTTATTGGTGATTACCGGTTTCAGAAAATGATTCCATCATCTGGTCAAAATTAAATTATAACGATTTGACATTTATATAAAAATAAATGTATTCTGCAGTCTTTGCGTGTTTAAAAAACTTTATATATATAAATATATATATATATATATATATATATATATATATATATATATATATATATATATATATATATATATATATATATATATATATATATATATATATATATATATATATATATATATATATATATATATATATATATATATATATATATATATATATATATATTTTTTTTTTTTATTTGGGATTTTTACAGCCAAAACAATATATTATACAACATTAATTAACCAAACTATGGCCAATCAAAAAAATCCTCCGATAATGCTATTCTTATGTTGGTTGGGGTAAGTGTGTGTGTGTGTGTGTGTGTGTGTGTGTGTGTGTGTGTGTGTGTGTGTGTTATTCCATATCAACATAAATCATCCAATTAACAGTTGGCTTGTTGAACAAACGGCAACGATCAATCATTCACCTAATTTCCTGCTTATGTCATTTTTTATGGAACTAGTGCTTTTCCCAATATATATTTACATATATACATATATATATATATATATATATATATATATATATATATATATATATATATATATATATATATATATATATATATATATATATATATATGTATATATGTAAATATATATATATATATATATATATATATATATATATATATATATATATATATATATATATATATATATATATATATGTATATATATATATATATATATGTAAATATATATATATATATATATATATATATATATATATATGTATATATATATATGTATATATACTAACAAACAATAATTTACATACCTAGGTACTACGTACGAACAAAATGAATACAGATGTTAGCACTAAGTGCCAAAACTATCAAAAGGTTATTGAATGAAAGATAACTGTGGCACTTTAATTGCGAAAATGATTTATCTATTACACTTATATAAAGAACTTAAGATGAAACTAACATTTAAAATTATTTGGCTATGATGTTAATCACGATATTTTGAGTGCGTCCAAATTTGGATTCGCCCATTAAGGAAAATTTATAAAAATTAAAAATCATTATTTCAGGCGTCTCCCAGTATTTGAAATAATTCGCAAAGAGTCTTGTTTTCATTTAAAAATAGGGATGTCTGTAAAATATAAGCTTCCTCAAATTAACCATAGTCGACTGAGCACTCACACACAAAAGGACCTGTCAATTATACAAGTCCAAAAAAATGGAATAGTACGGTTGTCATTCGTGGGAGAATGCTGAGTATTACTCGTGTAAAACGTAAATTATTTATTTATTTATTTCATTCGTTTGGGAATTAAACAGCTTGAACTTAAAAAATACAAAAATTTTGATTGACAGTGATAAAAGCCAATGGATCATTTTCAGACGGGAGGAATATCTAATTTAACATACTCAATCTATAAAAGATTGTATGAGACTCGTTTTGTGTTTATAACAGCCGATATAATCAATATTTTCATTCATCATTTTCTTTTGGAAACATCACCTTCGTAAATACATTGTTTTCGTTAGTTGATAATGAATGACGTCACATAAACGGTGGGCTTATTTTAATATTGGTAACATTGCTCAATTATTGGCAATGAAAAATATTAAATATATTTTTTTTTTAATAAAAAAAAAACTTTTCTTCAAAATGCAAAAAACAACACTTTTTCGAATATCGCTCACTCCTTTCAACAACGTCATATATCAAAAAACTTGATTTTTCAGGAGATCGTTTAAAAATATAATAAAATGTATTCAAAATAAATATCGAGCTACTTATTTAACTATTTACTGTGCAACAGATTTTTTAGGTAAAATCTGAATGTTTTTTTCTCTATTTAAAAAATATTTAGTACATATGTTTAAAAAAGTAATTAAACAATATATTTTCTTCAACATGTAAAAACAACACTTTCTGCCCTGTAGCGGGTAAATATGAAGTTAAAAATATGCCGCATTTGCTGGGATATAGAACATTTTCTGGGCATTCCAAAAGCATGCACATTTGAAAATTGACGATTTTTGATATATGAGGTTGTTGAAAAGAGTGAACGATATGTAATTAAAAGTAGAATTCAATCCAAGAAACGCTTTTAATTTTGGGTATTGGTATTACCCAACAATTCAATATGGAATTCTACCAACTGTCTGCAGTTACTATAAATAAATAAAAAAAAACTCCTAAGCGGAGAGACCCAGATTTGAGAACAAAGATTTGGACACACAAAAATGTGAATAAATTCATAATCTTAAATGAATTTCTTTTTGCATTTCGCCTTTAATTTCACACTTCACGTTGCTAGTTTGAACGTTCAAAATTATTTGGGGCGTTTATTCTTAGATGGCAGTAAGAGCTTATTAAATCTGTCATAATAACAATAATTCCATGCGCCAAATTACTTAACGCACTTTGCTCGTACGTCTTGTTCGGAACATTACAACGTGGCGGAATACATAATGAAATTATACCGTTAAGAGTAGTCTCAATATATGTATATACATATATTGAGACTAATTTTAACGGTATGCCGGTCGCGAACTGAATTGTATGTTTGAGAGTTCACCAGTAATAAGTCAGAGTCTTGTCAGAGTCTTGTCGAGTCATACTCTTTTTTAACGGTAAGTTCATCAAATTCCAATATATATATATATATATATATATATATATATATATATATATATATATATATATATATATATATATATATATATATATATATATATATATATATATATATATATATATATATATATATATATATATTTATGTATATATATATATATATATATTTATGTATATATATATATATATATATATATATATATATATATATATATATATATATATATATATATATATATATATATATATATATATATGTATATATATATATATATATATATATATATTTTATAAATGTCAGTGGAGACACGTCTGGTTCCTCGCACGGCCGGTCGCTTACAGAATTGAATGTTTGCGAGATCCCCTTTAAAACCTCACCACCATAAGACGTAAAATCGTCGATTTACGCAAAACCCCGAACGATTTGTTACTTTTCGAACGATTAGCAAAACATTCACTATTGTTTTGCTTGGTACTGTTACAAATCCGAGTTTAACCTGTAACCGGCTGTTGGCGGAAGGGATTTTCTTCTGGTAATCCTCAGTTTTCTGTCAACCTCTTGTCGAGTAGCTTTGTCCGCCCTTGGATCTCCGTTCCACTAAAGTTAGGTTAAAACGGTTTCTATTTTAGTTTTGAACCACTTGATTATGTATATTATTAGATAGCAACACGATGGTAGAAGAAAATAATACTTTTGTTGTGTGTATAGCCATTTGCGAGGCCTTGTTTCATTTAAGGCCTAGATCACAATGCGTTCGGCCGCAATGAGGGTTAGACGTGTAGACGTTCATGATCAATTTTTTTTAATAAACATATATTAGAATCATCTTCTTCTTCTTTTAAATTCTTTTGCACATTTGACTATCAAGTGTGAGTATTCCTGTTAATGGGGTTACTTTTATTAATAATGTAAATTAGTTTAGTGAGTAATTTTACATTTATTACTCATTTATTGGTCACTCCTTTCAACAACGTCATAAATCGAAAATCGACAATTTTCAGTTGTGCATGTTTTCGGAATGCCCAGAAAATTTACTATATCCCAGCAAACGTGGCATATTTTTAACTTAATATTTACCCGCTACAGGGCAGAAAGTGTTGTTTTTGCATTTTGTACAAAAGGTAATGTTTAATAATTTTTTTAAATGTACTAAATATTTTTCAAATGGAGAACAAACGTTCAGGTTTTACCTAAACAGATCTGTTGCACAGTAAAAATATAAGTGGCCAGATATTTATTTTGAATACAATTTATTATATTTTAAAACTTTAAAAACGATCTCCTGAAAAATCAAGTTTTTTGATATATGAAGTTCTTGAAAGGAGTGAGCGATATATTGAAAAAATATTTTTACTGTTTTTTTTTAATTCATTACCTTTCAATAACTATTTTCTTTTCAAAACCATATATTTATTTCGAAGAAAAACTTATTTTTTCAATACAAAAATGGAGTTTCAAGGAAAAAATTAAAGCACGTTAAATATTACCTAGATTTAGAGAAAATTAAGTTGCAGTCTCTCGATTATTACTATTTCATGTATTACTTTTCACTCGAATAATTTTGTTTATACCTGGATTCCATCAAAAGCATTTAAATGGGTAATTGAAAATCTGCCAACCGTCACTTTTGACATGTTGTATGCACTAAATGCAACTGGCATATCGACTTGTTGCTTTAATTGCATTCTGACGCATCTTGAGATTTTCACCAATTCATTCACGAACCCAAATATTTGCGATTTAATGCGATCTTTGTTTGTGTTGGGACTAAATGGGATAAACAAATACATACTCGGATTGAACATACACACATATCGCTCACTCCTTTCAAGAACGTCATAAATCAAAAATCGTAAATTTTCAGTTGTGCATGTTTTTGGAATGCCCAGAAAATGTACTATATCCCAGCAAAAGTGGCATATTTTTAACTTAATATTTACTCGCTACAGGGCAGAAAGTGTTGTTTTTGCATTTTGAAGAAAAGGTATTGTTCAATTATTTTTTTTAACACATTAATATTTCTCAAATGGAGAAAAACCTTCAGGTTTTACCTTAAAAGATCTGTTGCACAGTACTAAGGTCAATAAGTGGCTTGATATTTATTTTTAATACATTGTATTATATTTTTAAACTTTAAAAACGCTCTCCTGAAAAATCAAGGGTTTTGATTTATGACGTTCTTGAAAGGAGTGAGCGATATGTGTCCATTTACAAAAAATCCATTACCCTCCGATAGGGTGATTTTGTGCCACCCTGTAAATTTATATAGATATATATATATATATACAGAGTGGCACAAAATTAATCACCTTATTGAAAAATGCTATCATTTTTTGCAAATGGCGTCGTACGTCAATCATATTGTAGTCGTACAGGAGAAAGTGGCAAACTAACAAAACGTAAAATGTTCAGGAGGGCCATTTAAGTCACTTTTGCTTGGCAAGAAAATAAACATCAATGCAGTTAGTCATTTAAACAAGTCAATATATCATACTTCCTAGTTTAAAATTTTTTGGGATTTTTTCAGGGCAATATTAAGCTAGTAAGATATCAAATAGTCAACGATCACGTTTTTGTAAAAAATGCACTTGGTCACTTTCTCCTGTATGACTACGATATTTGAAATTTGTGGACTAGACAGCTAAGTATACAAACAAATTGATAAAACGAGCACAAATGTGTATTAACACTGGCAGCAGCCACTTGACGGATATCACCTTTTCCACTCAACAGAAAAAAAATTAAGTTCCAAGTAAAGATTTCAATCACGCAATCATTTTTTTATTTAGTAAAATAAGTTATTAAAAAACAAAATTGAATAGTTAATTTTGCGTCTCCCTAAATCTGTTTGTTTACAGCAGCTGTCTTGTTCACAAATGTCAAACAGGATTGATGTACCAACGTCATTTGAAAAAATAAAGCATCCTTCGATATGGTGATTAATTTTGTGATACTGTCCGAAGTTTGGTTACAACTTCTAATGGCGGTCCAATGGATCATTCTCATGATGTGTTATTATTAGCTTATAAATTAATATGAAAAATCACAAGACTATCGGTAAAATTCTTATTGAAATCTGTAGAGAATTAAGCGAGATATGATGGTTTAAACTTTAGATATTTGAATTAAACGAAAAACGGACACCGCTATACGTCATCAAATTTTATGTCATCGGGTGTATTATGTATTGGCTTTGTAGAGCTGTAATAGTATTGCGGGTTCGTTTCTGTGACGTCATTCGTTACCAACTTACGAAAACAACATTTTCACGAAGGCGAATTTTGCAAAAGAAAATGATGGATGAAAATATTGATCATATCGGCTTTTATGAACACAAAACGAGTCTTACACAATCCTTTATAGGTTGAGTATGTTAAATTAGATATTCCTCCCGAGTGACAGTACCCTAGTGGACACCACTTGCCCAAAACTTGGTTACAATTACAGAGAGATGGTTCAATTTGTCATCACTTGGTTGCAGACACATGGCCCACTGCCCGGAATCTGTTTCTAACAAGGCAAGTGTCAAAAAGATGCTCTGATATCGCTCACTCCTTTCAAGAACGTCATAAATAAAAAAACTTGATTTTTCAGGAAAACGTTTTTAACGTTCAAAAACATAACACAATGTATTAAAAATAAATCAAGCCACTTATTGAACTTTTTACTGTGCAACAGATCTTTTTAGGTTAAAACCTGAATGTTTTTTTTCCATTTGAAAAATATTTAGTATATTTAAAAAAATAATTACTCAATACTTACACAATTACACAATTCTTCAAAATTTACTTACACAATTCTTCAAAATGCAAAAATAACCTTTTCTGCCCTGTAGCGGGTAAATATTAAGTAAAAATATGCAGCTTTTGCTGGGATATAGTACATTTTCTGGGCATTCCAAAAACATGCACAACTGAAAATAGACAATTTTTGATTTATGACGTTCTTGAAAGGAGTGAGCGATATCAGAGCAGCTTTTTGACACTTGCCTTGTTAGAAACAGATTCCGGGCAGTGGGCCAATTGGGATGACAATGGCAACCATTGAAGTTGTTAGAGTATTTAAAATTCTGTTTTAAGTGGATTTTTATTGTTTCGGTGGCCTTCAGCATTCATCATTCCTGGACGGACGGTGGGTTATCTGTTCGAGTCGATTTATTTTATTGCGATACTTGTCACACTGATATTTATCTCGTGAGACGACCTAACTGCCGTTGCGTTGGTGTCACTGATGTGGAGCTTTCTCGAGATCCTTGCCAACCTGACCATGGACAATAGCGACAACTAAAAGAGACTTGTCCTGGGTTATTTTATTCATTCAAATATTTGAAGTGTGATATTCTTCTTCTTCTTTTTGATGGTTTTTCACCCATCTTGGGTGTTATAGCCAGTGTCGAGTTATTAAGTGTCATATTAATAGAAGAAAGGTCTTCACGTTACTTTATTCAAGTATTCGAAATGTGGTAATGATAAAAAAAAACGTCGGCAAGTTACTTTATTCATTGAAGTATTCAAAATGTGATAATGATTTTTAAAAATGTTCGAATCAGTCGAATATATGAATATTCATTTAAATTAAATAGTACATGTTCTTTATCATCTCAAAATAAATTAAGAAGATATCGAAGTCTGGATATTTACCAGGTCGTAGACCTGTCATAGGCTAATTTAAGTGATCACTTTATACACGTCACGACACTCACTAATTTATATAAATATATATATATATATATATATATATATATATATATATATATATATATATATATATATATATATATATATATATATATATATATATATATATATATATATATATATATATATATATATATATATATATATATATATATATATATATATGTATAAATATATATATATATATATATATATATATATATATATATATATAATATATATATATATATATATATATATATATATAAATATATATATATATATATATATATATATATATATATATAAATATATATATATATATATATATATATATATATATATATATATATATATATATATATATATATATATATATATAAATATATAAATATATATGTATATAAAATAAGGGTTTCGTAAAATATAATATAAAATTATCGAAATGGGCGAAAATCGCTGGTCCAGGGTATCGTATTATACGAGTACTTCATAATGGTTCTACGTCGTTAATAGGATATTAAGATGTGATTTTGTGTTGTGAACTTATTTTTATAAAATAATGTCCGTGAAAAATTCAGTTCTTAAGGGTTTCGTCGCCAAAATAGTTTAGATCCCTGTTTGCCCTGTTCTAGAATATCAATTTATATTTCACCATTCTTTCACTCGTTTAAAAGACATTTTAATCTGATTTTTCATTACTATTACATAAAAACTTATTATATAATAATAAAACAATGAAGGATAAACAGGTTTTGCTCATTTTAGTGCTCTGTGAAATATTTAGTGATTCAAAAGGGTCGCGTCATCAAAAAAGGTTAAGAACCACTGATCTAGGATATCGGATTAAATTTCATTATTCTTACACGTCGTTAACAAGACATTTTAGCGTTTTTTTGTTTATTTAAATAGGCCGATTTCGGTAGACGCATGCACAATATACAGGATGCGATATAAACACAAAACTATAAACAATACATATTTGTATCATCGTGAAGTAGAATGTAGGTAGTCTGCGGCGATCGGAAAATCCGCTAATGCGGGGTGAATCACGGTCACATCCGCTCGCCCGAGATGAAGTCATAGTTCCGACTCATCAATCAGTGAATCGATTTCATCACTTTTCATCGGTGATGAATTTCTGAATAATTTTCCGACTTCAGACAGCTTATTGATTTGAGATAATTTATATTATTTATTTGGCGTTCATTTTGTAGAACTCCATTTTAATATATGTATTAATTTTTAAATCCAACACAGATTTTTTGAGTCCACTAAGTTGTATTTCCTCCGCCTCCATAGTGTAACGGACAGCACGCTCGGCTACCGTTCTGATGGTCCCGGGTTCGATTCCCAAGGGGGGGTCAAATAAATATAAGTGATTTTTTTACTGTAATATTTATTCAATATTACCCTGGACTGGTACCTGTAGCGGAGGGCTGATCACCTTTCCTTCATGTGTAAACGATCAAGATAACTCTGCGTTTATATGACGCAGTGCCCTATGCACCATTGGGGTGCGGACAAGGGTTTTATTATTATTTTTATTATTAAGTTGTATTTTATTAACAAAAACACATAAAAAATAATATTGTGACAATTGTTTCGCCTAGTTATGCTAGCATTTTCAAACGAATGTGAAGATCAAATGGACTGACGGTCCTTATGTAGCTATACAATTCTAAGTGACAGTTTTAACATGTGCAGTAATAATTTATGGGAGACTTCAGTAGCTCATGGGGGGTGTAGGTACTTACCCTTATATTTATTTTCTAGGAAAAGAAGAATTTATTGATGGCAATTTTTAGAGAAATAATGTTTTTAATCTAAATAAATATTGGTAAATACTATTTACTAATGTGTATTTTTGATATGAAGAGTTAGATACGTTAAGGGGCTATAATATAACTCGACGGCCCCTACGTAAAGTACTCTATCTGCAAATCTGTTACGTTACAAGAGAGAGCTTAGAAGATTTTTTCAGCGTATTTTTTATTATTAATTAACGGTTTCATCTGAAATTCTAAACTAGTATTATACACCCAAAAACACGATAAAATAATATATTTAATCGTTTTAAAACTTTATGCTTTGTCAAAATTAAGTAGTAAGCGTTTTAGGAGTTCAGTTCATTTCGAAAATTCGTTGTAGATAGCGTCTTAAACGCTTGAAAACTAGGCGTAATTAATTTAGATTTTTTTTTGTTTATTTATATTTGTAGATAAAAATCTGTTGATAACGTACACCAAATATCTCAAAATTGACAAAAATGTAGTTAAGGCACTATTTATTTATTTATTTTTTCAAAACATATTACATACAAAAGTCATATATATATATATATATATATATATATATATATATATATATATATATATATATATATATATATATATATATATGTAATAAAATACCTAGGTACCTACCTATACATTTTATTAAGTACTTACAAATAGTACCTACATAAAACAGTTCTACCACCAGATGTCGCATGCGTCGCACAGAATAAAACAAAAGACATCCGATAGAAAAAATATAATATTCTGAACTGTCAGAATCAGATGGATAGATAGAAAAAATATTATAAAGATAAATAAGAATAAACTTTAATTATAAACTTTAATTACAAAGCAACCCATTGTTTATTTTATTACTATACACCCACTTTACATATTATTTAAACCCAATTTACAAAGAAAAATATTACCACGTTATATATATAATGTTCCCGATGAGTAATTTCTATTTCTCATTTTGGGACATGGGATTAAGGTTTGGAACACAAATAATAAAGTTACAAAAACGATTTTAAAAAAATAACCAAAACTAATACATGGCAAAATATAAAACAATGAACAGGTATATAAATACGCATGAGAAGCATATTTAAAAGAAATAAATGAGAAAAACATAAGGTAAGAAGCATATTTAAAATAAACAAATGAGAAAATATAAAAAATGAGAAAAAAAACATGTCGAAAACAAAAAAAGCAAATATGACTAATCACTATATATATATCGTTCACTCCTAACAAGAACGTCATAAATCAAAAATCGTCAATTTTCAGTTGTGCATGTTTTCAGAATGCCCAGAAAATGTACTATAAATGTACTATACTATCCCAGCAAAAGAGGCATATTTTTAACTTAATATTTACCCGCTACAGGGCAGCAAGTGTAGAAAAACGCTCTCCTGAAAAGTTTTTTGATTTTTGACGTTCTTGAAAGAGGTGAGCGATACATCTCTCCATAAAGTAAGAAATCTATGTTGTATGATGTATGTGATAACAGCGAGTATGAATGGAATGAAATAATACTAAATAATAATATTTTTCTAAATGACTTGTTTCTACCACAAAAGGCGTTATTTTATATGTAATAAGATGGAAGATCACAAAGTTAGTGCTTCAAATGTTAATTACATTAGTTGTTTCATATTATTCAGCGATATTTCTTAACTTTCTAAGAGTCTGAGACAGGGATGTCGAACCTTTTTCGCAAGTGGGTAAAAAAAAAGTATTTTTTGCTGAGTAATTTAAACAATATTAAATAAAGGCTTACCACATTTTTATTTGACGTCTCAACATATTTTAAAAAAAAAACTCCTTAGTCGAGAAAACCCAGATTTGTTAACAAGTATTTGGACACACACAAAATGTTGTGAATAAATTATCTGGTCAAATCATAAGCTTAAATAATAAAAATGAAAATGATATTTTCTGGCGTTTCTCATGTGTGTGATTAAAATCCAGGATTCGGACCTCACATACTAATAAAAGAGTTTCTGCTCAATAAAAAGCTTCTTTTCATCTTACCAATAGATGTCTTTAGTAAAGTTCTAGTGATTCAAGAACAATGTTTCAAAATTGGTTCATATATATAGAAGTTCCAAGAATTTTTGTAGTGTGGTTGTCAATAATGGCTAGAATTGGTGAATGTTACACGTGTGTAAAGTGATCACTTAAACCAGCCTATGACGGTCGTCAGCCCCGTAAATGCCCAGACTTCCATATTCTTCTTCGTCTTTGATGAGATGTCAAAAAATAATATGGACATATAACATATTTTAAATCAATGTACATAGCATATTATAATTTAATGAAAAATAAAATAACATACTTTTTGCTTGCTATACATGAGAATTAAAAATAAATATGGGAGTCGAACACTGCAATATATCGTTCCGAACATTTTTAATTTGTTGCCGACGGATGTTAGAGGTCAAAATAAAATATGGAACAAAGGCAAAATAAAGGAATGGGTAAATGGTCAAGAGTTTATTTTATGAAAATTGTAAAATGTTTATATTCTTAATTTTTTCTCTTTTTTGTGTCTATATTAGGTTAAAAACAATAAAAATGTATTAAAAAAGAACGAACTCCACCGACAAGACACACAAGGTGCTTGGTGGGTCTCTGCAAAGAAATATATACAAATATGTATAAATTGTGATTTAAATAAATGTATACAAATAAAAAATAATAATAATAATAAAGAAAAGGAAGAAGAAAAAGAAGAGAATTAATTTCTAAATTCCTAATTTCTCAGGCAGTGGCCCGCGGGTCCATCGTTTGCCATCCCTGGTCTAAAGCATGTTTTCATATTGCGGACGCTGTTGACAATAGAAAAGGCGCCCATTCACGTGTAGATGTCACCCCACCTCGTTAGGTCGGGAATCCGCTGTTGACCCGCTTCGCATTCTCTCCATATTGAAGGAAAAACAACTAAATATATGCACTTCATGTACGTGCAATGTATCGCGAGTATGTACGTACAATTCCAAACCTAGACTTACTGACAGAGCCTACAAAGCATTTTTTTGTTGCGAAAATTATACATAGAATATTGAAAGCTTTTAAAACTTGTGTCAATTGATTGTGTCAAATACTTGTTCACAAATCTGGATTATCTAAATTAAAGAGTTTTTTTTTTACCCTAGATGTCTCTAGTGAAACTCTAATTAATTCAAGTAATAAGTTTAGAAGTTTTCATTTTCAACGTTCGCCCAAATATTGGTGTAGAGTTCCATTAAACGGTTTAAAAATAAAATGTATATATTTATATTATCCACTGACACTTCGTGATGGAATTGCATTTTTAATATATTTATAGATTAAAACCAATATTTTTAGCTTTTCCACTTTTTTTATTTGACCAGCGACCGGGTTTCGTCGTTACCGACATCATCAGACTGGATGTCTGACCCAGTCTGATGATGTCGGTAACGACGAAACCCGGCCGCTGGTCAAATAAAAAAAGTGGAAAAGCTAAAAATATTGGTTTTAATCTAATAATATATGTATATATATATATATATATATATATATATATATATATATATATATATATATATATATATATATATATATATATATATATTTATATATTTATATATATTTTATATATATATATATATATATATATATATATATATATATATATATATATATATATATATATATATATATATATATATATATATATATATATATATATATATATATATATATATATATATATATATATATATATATATATATATATATATATATATATATATATATATATATATATAAACATGTAGTGTGGTTATCAATCGTGGGTAGAATTGGTGAATGTAACACGTATGTAAAGTGACCAACCAGTGATGTTGAGATGAAAAATTAGTTTGACTTTGCTAGATATATGTAATATATACTCGTATAGTACGTTCGCCCAAATATTGGTGTCGAGTTCCATTAAACGGTTTAAAAATAAAACCGATTCGTTAGAAAACTGTCAAGCTAAATTTAGATTTGACACCGACAAAAATGTTTAAAAAGGATAGTATAATAAAACTACAGTGATTGACAAGGATAGATACGATATAGGCGCGTTCGGAAAGTTACGCGATAGTAAAAATATATATTTTTTTTATAATGTAATAAACATATATTTATTTTTTGACATTTCAACATAGACGAAGAAGAATATGAAAGTCTGCGTATTTACAGGGCTTATGACATGTCATAGGCAAGTTTAGTGATCACTTTAGAAAGTGCAACATTCACCATTCTACCCACTATTTCTGTTTTACTAACATAAATTGTATACATTTATTTAAATCACAATTGTATACATTTATTTAAACATATTTTTTACAATTTTTTTGCTGAGACCCACCAAGCCACCTTGTGTGTCTTGTCGGTGAAGTTCTTTTTGAATACATTTTTTAGTGTTTTTAACGATTTTAACCTAATATACACAAAAGAAGATAAAAATTAAAAACCACATGACAACCTATTGACAACCACACTTTTCGCATTTTTGTTACTCTTATATGTATCATCATTTTCATGAAGCTTCGTCATTGAGTTCACAACAGCCATCTATGGTTGAATTGAGAAATCTTTTATTTAGTAATGACCCTTTATACCCGAAAATGTTGAACAAGTATGTAGACACATTTTATAACATTATATTTGATGGTAAATGTAAAATAATTAATATTTGTAAACAATGTTACAAATATTTCATAAGGGTCTCTGCTAAATAAAAATATTACTAACTGAACCATAAATGGTGCCGACGACTTATATATAAAAAGAAGGTATCGAGAGGATATATACAAGTTCCGAAATTTGAACTGTGTAGGATGGTAAATAATACACCTGTATAAAGTGATCACATAAACCAGCCTATGACAGGTCATAAACCGTGTAAATACCCAGACTTCCGCATTCTTCTTCATCAAAGTTTTGGAACTCATATATACCATGTATCATGGATGGTGAACCTATGTCACGCGTGCCATAGGTGGCACTCATAACGATTTTTCTCGGCACGCGAACGGAGAGAAAAAAAAATAAAAGGGATTTTACAAAAAATTCAAAAAAGTTTGAAATATAGTATAAAAAAATTAAAACATATTTAAATAGCCATATGTTTTTTGTTCGTTTATGAATAGTTTCGCAAAAGGACGGAAACGAAGAATAGATTGCATTATTTAATACTTCCCGCATTGTCAATTTTTTTCAATGTATTTTTCAACTCTTTGTTTTTATTTAAAATCTGAAGTTACACACACATTTGATCATCTTATTTCCATGGCACGCAACAAATTATGATATTTAAAAAAATGGCACTCGGGCTCAAAAGGTTCGTCATCCCTGCCATTTATCATATAATTCACAAGTCACTTCATGTATGACTTCGCGGCAGCATCTTCGATTGATTTGAATAAGCTCTTTAATTAGCAAAAACCCTTATTTTCAAATGTATGCACGATCCTTTTTTAATTATTAATTGATTTGGCGTTTAATTTGTAGAACTCCATTTTAATTCATGTATTAATTCTTCAATCAAACACAGTTTTTTTGAGTCTACTAAGTTGTATTTTATTAAAAACACATAAAAATTAATAATTAATCTTCACATTCGTTTGAAAATGCCTTAACTAGGCGAAATAGTTGTTGCAATATTAATTTCTATGTGTTTTTAATAAAATACAACTTAGTTGACTCAAAAAAACTGTGTTTGATTAAAAAATTAATTAGTTTGACGAAAAATCGCATGTGTTAAACATTTTGTGTAGTTTTAAGTGTGTTAAATGGTGCTATGGTGGTGAAGGGTGGTATTGTTTAAATGCTGTGGTAGTGATTGTCCTGACTAAGAGACGGGTACGTCTCGAAACCGGTAGACAAAAAATCTCGGTGAGTGGTTATAAACTAATATTATTAACATTTTTGTAAAAAAACAAAAAAATAGTAAAAATGACTAACCACAAAGTAAACGCTTGAAATATTGAGAATAATAATAAAAAATATTCATAAATCGCTCACTCCTTTCAAGAACGTCATAAATCAAAAATCGTCAATTTTCAGTTGTGCATGTTTTCGGAATGCCCAGAAAATTTACTATATCCCAGAAAATGAGGCATATTTTAAACTTAATATTTACCCGCTACAGGTCAGAAAGTATTGTTTTTCCATTTTGAACAAAAGGTATTGTTTAAATATTTTTTTTTAATATCCTAAATATTTTTCAAATGGAGAAAAAACCTTCCCGTTTTACCTAAAAAGATCTGTTGCACAGTAAAAAGTTCAATAAGTGGCTTGATATTTATTTTTAATCGGGTCAGGAGTCGTAATAATCGTCGGGTATGTATGAGGAGATGCATGAATGTAGAAGAGGCAAAGAATGTTTGCAAAGACAGAGTGGTGTGGCGTTCGATTCTCTCTGCCTACCCCTGCGGAGAAGTGGCGTGATGGTTAGTTAGTTTTTTTTTTAAAAACGTTCTCCTGAAAATTCAAGTTTTTTTATTTATAACGTTCTTGAAAGGAGTGAGCGAAATCCTTTTATTATTTTACGTAATGAGAGGCTTAATCAAGAATACTATTTGATTTATGATTCGTGAGATTAAACACCGATTATTCGCAGACAACCTATGTGTTAAATTCAGGATAATAAATTATGATAAATACCTTAAATAAATCACAGTCAGACCGTGAAAAAATGGGGCAAGAATCCAAAAAAAAACACAATATTAGTACACAAATCAATTCGATCATCCGTAAAAAATTTGTATGCAAAAAACAATCATTTACCACCCTATAAATTTGAAATCTCAAATCTGACGCTGAGAAATGTTTCAATTGACGGGTGAATTTATAACCTGTTGGCAGACGTCTCGCCTTTGGGCATTGTTGATAGTTTTCCGAAACAATTAACCTAGCATGATCTAACAGGGGGATTTCAATCCCCCATGAATTTTAATTCGATCCTTTAGTATTCTACTTATGTATTTATTTATTTAAACATATTACAAACATAAGTCACATATCGCTCACTCCTTTCAAGAACATCATAAATAAAAAAAAACTAGATTTTTCAGGAGAACGTTTTGAAAGTTTAAAAATATAATACAATATATTAAAAATAAATATCGAGCCACTTATTGAACTTTTTACTGTGCAACAATCTTTTTAGATAAAACCTAACTGTTTTTCTCCATTTGAAAAATATTCACTTTATTTTTAAAAAAATTGCTTAAACAATACATTTTCTTCAAAATGCAAAACAACACTCTCTGACCTGTAGCGGGTAAATATTAGGTAAAAAATATGCCTCTTTTGCTGGGATATAGTTCATTTTCTGGGCATTCCGAAAACATGCACAACGGGAAATTTACGATTTTTGATTTATGACGTTCTTGAAAGGAGTGAGCGAAATATAATATTCCCGATGAGTAATTTGCATTACTCATTTTGAGATACGGGGAAAAGGTTTAAAACACTGAAAACCAGATAACATAGTAACAAACGAGAAAATACATGGCAAAATATAAAATATAATCCAATAAAAGGTACTGTAAATAGGCAAATAAAAACATAGAAGAAGCTTAAGCGGTAAGAAGCTTGATTAATGCTTCTTACCTTATGTTTTTATACGGATGTTGCATTGAAATACGTGTCACAATAAATTTTAAGATAAAGTGGTATTTATTAAGTAAAACTTAAATTAAAAATGGATAAATTTTACCACAAATTGACGAATCAATTAATGAAAAAAGTTATTTTGATTTATTTTAAGCGCGTCGATATCAAACAGCAACGAGTGTCCGAAGACAATAAATAGAATTTTATTTTTCATTTATATGTAAATACATTTATATTTCAATACAATTTTTAAAAATAATTTTAAGCCTATTTTTAAGCCTATTTTTATATAAAGGACATTTGTTTTAACGGACCTCCCCTCCCTCCAATTAGGCAATTATATTGAAGCTTAACTGTACTACGATTGGGTCGGGTTGTGGTCCCGTGCCTAGTGTAGCAGACTCATAAGTCAAAGTTTCTCGGTTCGAACCCACTTTACCACAATTTGATACCTATTTATAATAATGAGCCGCTTAGGCTCACAGAAATAGTATGAAATTGAAATACTGGTGCAAATAATAAAAACACAAGTATTTTACTTTTTTCAACAACAAAAAAATAAACTGATATAAACTGGGGTCTTTCGGTACCCCGCTTCAGATCACGCGTAATTTTTGTATGATCAGTGCGTGAAAGGTTAATCTGTCCGCGTGCTAATCGGGTGTCCCTCGCGCCTACCTGGCCGACGTCCAACCTGCGACGCGTCGGGACGCCCGTCCCAACAAGCGTCGGATCTGATCCGATGCGTGCCGTAGCTAGCCGTGACCTATTTGCCGGGTAACGATTGCGGGTGATGATCGGAGTGACCGTCATTTTTTGACCGGTCCAAATATTATATTTGGAGTTAGGGGGAGTCGGGTTAATATGACCGGACGGTACTTTGAACCAGACTGTTCTATTTTTTTTAACTTCGTATTTTTTTGTTCATATTCATGTATTCTGTCCGTACATAATGGTGCACGGGGCATTGTATTCAGTGGCGTGCACAGATAATTAAGTAGAGGCGATTCAGTTGGCTAGGCCATGTACTCCGCATGCCTCCCGAGAGCTGCCATCAAGCTTGCCTCTTTTATAAGGCATCCCAGGACGACCACTGCTGACAATTCGTCGGCAGTTCTCGAAGGATCTGATTTGAGACGTTGCAAGGGAGCTGGCAGCTGGCAGAAAAGCCTGGAGACATTTTGTGGACCCCATACGCTCCACATGGGGAGCGGATATGGTTTAATAAGGACTAATAACGTTTTAATTAGTAGATTTGGGTAGTAAGGAAAGCTGGTACTACTTACTAGGGTGGGCATTAGAGTTAAATAGTTAGGTAAGCTAGGTATGTTCTGCTTAGTAAGGTAGGGTCGGTACTGGTTGATTTTTTTTTATATGTCACTCGGGTTAGTAAGATAAGCCTTAATTTTCTGCCTGATTGTATCCCACTTTAACGATATTAACTTAATCGCTGTATATATATAACTAACTAACTTGCACATGTGGCGTTCTTTTCTCTCTGCCTATATCTGCGGGAAAGCGGCGTGGCGGTAAGTTAGTTAGCTTGTTGCATTTAAGTAAATAAATGTCTGCCTCCGTAGTGTTATGGTTAGCATGCTCGGCTACCGTTCTAGAGCTACCGGCTTCGATTCCCAGAGGGGGGTCAAACAAATATAAGTGATTTTTTCACGCTAACATTTATTCAATATTACCCTGGAAGCAGAGGGGCTGATCACCTTCCCTTCACGTGTTAACGATCAAATAACACTGCATTCATATGATACAGTGCCCTATGCACCAATAGGTGTGGATTTGAAGAAAATTAAGAAATAAATGAAGGTTTCCGTAAATTAACCAATTAATGAGTTACAATTATTTTTCTTTGAGGGTGATTGTTCGACATATTAAAAGCTGTCCCACCGCATGCCCAGATCTGTTACAGAAGCATCTAGGCTTCCTGATAGATCTGCTCTTGCTAAGCAATTGTTTTAAACTAAGTTGCGAAATTTATTGAAAATGTGAAACAACATAAAATTGTAACCCTATTTTACTTTGAATTTACATTTAAAAGCTTCAACATACCTTCGTCGGGTGATTATTCGACATTAAAGAACTTAATAATAATAATAAAACCCTTATCCGCACCCAAATGGTGCATAGGGCACTGCGTCATATAACGCAGTGTTATCTTGATCGTTTTTACACATGAAGGAAAGGTGATCAGCCCTCCGCTTCAGGTACCAGTCCAGGGTAATATTGAATAAGTATTACAGTGGAAAATCACCTATATTTATTTGATCCCCCCCCTGGGACCTCCAAAACGGTAGCCGAGCGTGCTGACCATTACACTACGGAGGCAGACAAAAGAACTTTAAAGAACTTTATGAAGGAATTTCAAGTATTCTGAATGTTCAAATAATTTGAAGAAAGGCACACTCTCGCTTTAAAAATAATCCAACACTTGGGGTTTGTAACCCGAGAGACGTGTTTATGTTCCAATGTCGCCCGAAATATTGAACTTCAAAAGGATGCTTAAAAATAACGCTGGATGCAATTTCGATGTGATATTTAAAACAGATACAGATTTCA
Source organism: Brachycentrus maculatus (assembly GCF_059751285.1). Lineage (NCBI taxonomy): Eukaryota > Metazoa > Arthropoda > Insecta > Trichoptera > Brachycentridae > Brachycentrus > Brachycentrus maculatus. The sequence continues at coordinate 961,351 of NW_028281206.1, forward strand.
AACAGAGCTGAAAGATTAATGAGTAAATAATTTTAAATATATTTTGTCCGCCTCCGTAGTGTAATGGTCAGCACGCTCGGCTACCGTTCTGGAGGACCCGGGTTCGATTCCCAAGGGGGGTAAAAATAAATATTAGTGATTTTTTCACTGTAATAGTTATTCAATACTACCCTGGACTGGTGCCTGAAGCGGAGGGCTGATCCCCTTTCCTTCATGTGTAAACGATCAAGATTACACTGCGTTTATATGACGCGGTGCCCTATGCACCATTGGGGTGCGGATAAGGGTTTTATTATTTATTATTATTTTATTTTGTAAATTAAAATCATTGTTAACTTTGTGGTATGGTCTCCTTATAACGATGTGAACGATGAATGCAGCGTTCACATCGTTCATACAACTTTAAAAAATACTAATTCGTGACTGCCGGTTTCGGAATAATCATTTCTGGTCGTTAAAATGAAATTGTTACGGTCTGACATTTATTAGACTGTTAATTGACTGTTATATTGAAGGTTAACTGTACTACGATTGGGTCAGGTTGTGGTCCCGTGGTTAATGTAGCGGACTCTTAAGTCAGAGTTTCTCGGTTCGAACCCACTCTACCACAATTTAATACCTATTTCTTACAATGAGCCGCTTAGGCTCACAGAAATAGTGTGAAATTGAAATATTTGTGTAAATAATAAAACACAAATACTTGCCTTTATTGTAAAAATAAAATAAAATAAAATATAGTCGTTGTGGAACGAATTAAACATAATCATTACGTCTTCTTCCGAAACGTTTATTCAGGCTCCACGGAACACAGTTTGACAAACCCATAGATCTAGATAAACGTTTAACGGCTCCGAGATCACAATTCGCTCACTCCTTTCAAGAACGTCATATATCAAAAATCGACAATTTTCAGTTGTGCATGTTTTCGGAATGCCCAGAAAATCTACTATATTCCAGCGAAAGAGGCATATTTTTAACTTAATATTTACCTGCTACAGGGCAGAAAGTGTTGTTTTGCATTTTTAAGAAAATGTATTGTTAAGTAATTTTTTTAAATATACTAAATATTTTTTAAATGGAGAAAAAACCTTTAGGTTTTACCTTAAAAGATCTGTTGCACAGTTAAAAGTTCAATAAGTGGCTTGATATTTATTTTTCAAAAATTGTATTATATTTTTAAACTTTAAAAACGTTCTCCTGAAAAATCACGTTTTTTGATTTATGACGTTCTTGAAAGGAGTGAGCGAATTCTGATCGTTAAATCATTGTCAAACGGATACGTAAATTACTACATCTGAAAAACGCGTCGTAAATAATCTTTTGAAGGTGCGCTTGGTCCGTTTCTGCGTAACAGCGAGTCACAACACGTGACACGGTGATATCTGTTAACGGCCGGTAGATTTACTACAGTTTAACGACGCTCTTGATGTTATTACAGTCAAAGCTGTCAGCTAGAATAACACGATGAGAGTTTAACCGATTACTTTTCAACGATTATTTTCCCCTCATTAATTGATTCGGTCATTTTGTGGTGATATGTAACCATATTTTTATTTAAGTTTTACTTGGTAAATACCACTATTTTTAATCTCCAATTATTAACGCTCGGCTATCGTGCTGGAGGTCCCGGGTTCGATTCCCAGGGGGGGTCAAATAAATAAAGGTGATTTTTTCATTCTAATATTTATTCAATATTACCCTAGGCTAGTACCTAAAACGGGGGGCTGATCACCCTTCCTTCATTTGAAAACGATCTAGATAACATTGCGTTTATATGATGCTCTATATACCGTAGAGCGCGGATGAGGGTTTATATATATATATGTATATATATATATATATATATATATATATATATATATATATATATATATATATATATATATATATATATATATATATATATATATATATATATATATATATATATATATATATATATATATATATATATATATAATTATATATATATATATATATATATATATATATATATATATATATATATATATATATATATATATATATATATATATATACATATACATATATATATATATATATATATATATATATATATGTATATATATATATATATATATATATATTTATATGCATTAATATATTTTTTTTAATACCATTTTTCTTAAAATCTATTGCGACGATGCATTCCGCATGATTTTGAAACACCGTATTACTTTATTTTATTTTTACATTTTGTCATCACAATTAATATGAAAAAGTATATGATAGTCTTGGTATTTACAGAGCTTATAACCTGTCATAGGGTGGTTAAGTGACGCACGTGCAATTTTCACCATTCTACTTATGATTAACAACCACAATACACAATTTTTTGGAACGCAGTATAGGTGAGTTCACAAAAGTTTTTACTTTATTTTTAAAAATTACTCAATAGATAATTACAAACTTCAGGAGAAAATTCATGAATGAAGTATACATACGCTGTTTGAATATGAAGCGGAATGCATCGAAACTCGTATCACAGTAGATTTTCAGAAGAAGTGGTATTTACTAAGTAAAACTTAAATTAAAAATTAATGAAGTATGAAAAATAAATAAATAAATAACTCCTATAATTGGAGTATTTGGACACACTCAAAGGGCGTTTGTGCACCACACGGAATTTTACCGTTCTGCAGTCCGGTTTTGAAAATTGAAATATCCGAAAAAAGATGGACGGTAAAATTCCGTGCAGTGCACAAGCGGCTAAAGTGTTGTAAATGAAGAATGAATTGACTTTCTGCCTACCCCTGCGGGAAATGGAATGACTGTTAATTAGATTTGTTTTCAAATTCGTTTTTTTTTCTCATTAGTAGTTGGAATGGATCCAAACAACATTATCAGCTGGTCAGATCAGTTCACAAAATTCTGTGTGAGACTTTCATTCATGAGACGTCATAAATTTAGTTTCCTTTGACAAGTGTTTAGATATGTCTTCTTCTTCTTCATCTTTGCACCGCTTGGTCAGTGATGTCACCAGACTTCGTGTCTCCTGCGACGTCAAGTCTCATCTATCATTATTTTTCCATATAATTTATATTTGAAGCAATAACTTTGTGATTTTCCATTTTATAATTAAAATATAACATTTACAGCATTTTGAGTGTGTCCAAATACTTGTTCACAAAATCTGGATTATCTCCAATTACAGGAGTTATTTTCATATTATTTTTTGACATCTCACCAATAGATGTCTCTAGTGAAGTTTTAGTGATTCAAGAACAAGGTTTCTAAATTGGTTCATATATATATAGAACTTCCAAGAATTTGAGTAGTGTGGTTGTCAATAATGGGTAGAATTGGTGAGTGTTACACGTGTGTAAAGTGATCACTTAAACCAGCCTATGACGGTCGTCAGCCCCGTAAATGCCCAGACTTCCATATTCTTCTTCATCTTTGATGAGATGTCAAAAAATAATATGAAAATATAACATTGTTTTAAAATCACTTTAAATATTTTATTATAACTTACTTATTTATTTCTTTACAAAAATGTTAATAATATTATTATTATTAAATGTTAATATTATTATATGTTAATAATATTAACCACTCACCGTGGTGACTCACCTACGGTGAGTGGTTATACGTATACTAATATCATTAACATTTTTGTAAAAAAACAAATAAGTAAAAATGACTAACCACAACGTAAATGCTTTAAATATTAATGATATTGAGAATATTATTATAACTTAATTATAATGTCTACCGGTTTCGAAGCTAGTCTTGTATTGATCTTGAAAAAAAAGCGGTTAGCTTCGAAACCGGCAGACATTATAATCGCGTTATAATAAAATATTTAAAGTGATTTTAAAACAAAGTTAAGTATATTTTAATTATATTTTATTGCATTATTTTTCTGACTGGGTCATCACAAGACGTCTTCAATCGCCATTCTTCATGGGTATGCAAGGGGTTTTAAATGATTTAAACAAATTTATGGACATTTATTCTTTCGTTCATCTATATCTCCTTCTCTATATAGAGCATGAGGAGTCCACAAATTACTTCTAGGTTCTTTTATCAGCTACCTTCTTCTTTGTATCCTCAAAGACTGAAGAACTGCCAACGAATTATCATGAGATGGGAATCTGATGCCTTGGAAAAGAGGCAAGCTTGGTGGCTAACTAACTAACTAACTAACCATCACGCCGCTTCCCCGCAGGGGTAGGCAGAGAGAATAGAGCGCCACACCACTCTGTCCTTGCAAACATTCTTCGCCTCTTCCACGTTCATGCATCTCCTCATACATACCCACCGATTGTTACGACTCCTAACCTGACCACTTTCAAGTATTTGGCATACCTGATCGTGCCATGTTTTTCTCGGTCTTCCTCTGCTTCTTTTCCCGCTAACATTCGCCTCATAAATTTGTTTTACCGTTCGTTAAGCTTGGTGGCAATTCTTTGAAGGCATGCGAAGCATATAGCCTATCACTTTACCTAATACAGGTTATTCATTTCAAATTGGACGTTTTACAAAAGTTTCGGGACGTCGAAATGTCCCGTTTTCAAGAAAAGAGAGCCACACACGGTAACAATTTTTTTAAAATAGTGCATAAATCAAGGGAGTTTGTAGTATAGCCGTAGTAAAATCGTTGGATTGCATTGTTCTATTACTTTCGTTATGATAATTTGAACCATAAGGACTTTATAGTAATCATTGAATACATTTTATGCTTGCCGGGAACAAATGCGCCCGTAGAAAGAGTTTTTCACAGATGAATAAGTTGTGGACGACAGAAAAAAACGTCGAAAGAGGTCAAAGTACTTAAAGCGATGTTGTTAGTTAAGATATTTTTTTAAAAATCCTGCCAAGAATTCCATTCTTATTTAAAAGCAAACCCACTTACACTTCGCTCACTCCTTTCAAGAACGTCATAAATCAAAAATCGACAATTTTCAGTTGTGCACGTTTTCGGAATGCCCAGAAAATGTACTATATCCCAGCAAAAGAAGCATATTTTTAAATTAATATTTACCCGCTACGGAGTAGAAAATGCTGTTTTTGCATTTTGAAGAAAAGGTTTAATTATTTTTTTAAATATACTTAAAATTTTTCAAATGGAAAAAAAACCCTCAGGTTTTACCTAAAAAGATCTGTTGCACAGTAAAAAGTTCAATAAGCAGCTTGATATTTATTTTTAATACATTGTGTTATATTTTTAAACTTTAAAAACATTCTCCTGAAAAATCAAGTTTTTTGATTTATGACGTTCTTGAAAAGAGTGAGCGACTTGAGAAAATTTGTTCATCAGCAAAATATAAAACAAAATATTTTTTTCATATTTATACTACTTATTTTTCTTTACCAACATTACTTTTCTTTTTTATTAATACTTAATAACTTTGAAAAAAATACGTGATTTCTTGAATATTCATACTAGTATGTAAAAATTGGTAGCTGTCCCGGTTTGAGGACAAAAATAAATGGTCAGTTTATGTATACATAACTTCTAACCCTTATTTATACACACACAATGGTACAAAGGGCACTTCATCGATCGACGCAATGGTAACTTGAACTTAAATTGAATGAACACCCAAGATGGGTGAAAAGCCATTAAAAAGAAGAAGAATGAAGACAGGGTGAATAGTGAATAGTCATGCGCACCAGTTTTAGGTCATAACGCTTAAATTAATATGTATATGTTGTATCAATTTGATGCAGTGCCCTATACACCATTAGGTGTGGAAAAGGGTCATTAGTTAGTTAGTTAATCTATTTATTTTATTTAACCCACATTTCGCAACGGCAGTATCAACGCGGTATTTCCGTATCTAAAGTTAGACACGGCATATTAGTGGCTAACCGATCTTATTATTTTCTAAGCGGCCAGTGTAGCCCACACAATCGATGTGTCACGCATCAAGCACGTGGAACGGAAAACGTTAGTTTTTTTTGGTATCCATGCAGTGTTGGTCAAAGAGAAAACAGAATGAAACATATCGCTCACTCTTTTCAAGAAATCATCAATCAAAAAACTTGATTTTTCAGGAGATCGTTTTTAAAGTTTAAAAATATAAAACAATGTATTAAAAATAAGTATCAAGCCACTTATTGAACTTTTTACTGTGCAACAGATTTTTTTAAGTATAACCTGAATGTTTTTCCTCCATTTGAAAAATATTAAGAATATTTAAAAAATAATTAAAAATACTCTTTTTCAAAATGCAAAAAAAACACATTCTTCCCTATAGCGGATAAATATTAAGTTAAAAATATGCCTCTTTTACTGGGAAATAGTACATTTTCTGGGCATTCCGAAAAAATACACAACTGAAAATTTATGATTTTTGATAAATGACGTTGTTGAAAGGAGTGAGCGATATGTTATTTTTCGCATTATATTAATTTTAATAATTTATCCATATTAAATAAACTTTGTGTAAACTAGTGTACCTCTAAAATTTCTCGATTTGACAGGTGTACTTTGAACAGAAAAAGTTCGCGGAACACTGCCATAGACAATACCAAAAGATAGGTAGATAGAGGCAACACGGATCCTGCGTCATATGTATTCGTGAAAACATTAATAAGAGCAATAAGATGGGAATAAACTTACTTGGAAGAACAAACAGAAGCAAACCCACTGATAGTATTTGTATATCTTCTTGTCACTAACGTCCTCCTTTCCCTGCTTGTCCCGGCTGTTCCCGATCCCGGGGTACGGGACCTCCACGCCCACCTTCTTGTTGAAGAAGCTCTTGAGCGTGTACGTGGAGTGGATCCAGCAGTACGTGTTCAGCACGTCCTCCGGGATGTCCTTGGTGTGGATGCAGTCTATGGGGTTGCCGACGTACTGCCTCGTGGTGACGATGAGACTGGCCGATATGAGGAACACCACGGTCAAGGAATAGTGCAGTCTGAAGACGATGGAGTCGCTGTGGAAGTAGTTTACTCTTATCAGGTTCTTGAGCCCTCGGAATATCTCCAACATCTTTTGACGGAACTCGAAAGATGTCTGAACCACTTATAGTATTTTGAATATAGAACTATCTTTCCAACATCTTGTAACCGAACTCGAAAGATGTCTGAACCACTTATAGTATTTTGAATATAGAACTATCTTTCCAACATCTTGTTACCGAACTCGAAAGATGTCTGAACCACTTATAGTATTTTAAATCCAAAATCTTTCCCTTCACAGGTCTTCGACATCTTTTGGCTGAACTCGAAAGATGTCAACCACTTAAAGTATTTTGAATATAGAACTATCTTTCCAACATCTTGTAATCGAACTCGAAAGATGTCTTTACCACTTGAAATATGTTTATTGAATTCAGAACTGTCTTTCTCTTCACAGATCTTCAACTTCTTTTAATTGAACTCGAAAGATGTAGAAGAACCACTTAAAGTATTTTTAATACATACTCTTTCTTTTCACTGATCACTATTCTTTTATTTAGTCCAGTTTATTTTGTTATTTGACCTAGCTGTATCTACCTAGAGTATATTTTTTTCAATTTTTGTTTTACTACCTTAAGTAATTTTTTAAAAACTAATGTTTTACTTTAAATTTTCTTCTTTCCTTTGTATTTTTCTTCTTCATTTTCGACATTTTTCTAAATTTTAATGCACAGGAAACACAATTATTATATATCACATGTTTTTATTGTTAAATCGTTCACTTTTCGCTTAGTCGGCTTTCTGTTAAAAAATGTTATAAAACTTTGTAAAAAGCAACAAACAGTTAAGAATATTTTAAAGTATTCAAATTTTTATCCACAAAATTGGGTTTGACCTCATAGGAGTTATTTATACAGGCGATTTAACATAGATGAAGAAGACTATGGACGTTTGGTTATTAACAGGACTTGTCATGGGCTGGTTAAAACCTCTCCGTGCGTACCGCCCCAACTGTGGGACCATAAAATTGTATAAGATCACTTTTGAGTTTATTCATATACGACTAGTTTCGAGAACTACATATATTCTTGTCAACAGGTGAAAATTCATTAAAAATATATTATTATTTTATTTTGAAAATATTTTTCTAAACAACTTTTGGGTCAATTTTGCGATGATATTGGTAACGACGAAAGCCGATTAGCAGTCAAATATAATAAAATAAAAAATCTATGTTTAAAGTTGTTTTGTTACATAAAATGAAGTTCCACCAAGAAATGTCATTCGAAGACTTAAATCAGTTTTAGTAAATAAAACTTTGATATTGCTTGTAAAATACTGTATTTTTAAAAGCATTACTTCAAATGTTAGGTTTCTTCGTTAATATATTTTTTTAAATGTGTTAAAAGTCAGTTCGATGGCTATGCAACCCTGACGGATCCAAACCAGATATGCCGGATGCGACAAATTTGACCTGGCAATCTGACCCCAAAGGAAAGTAAACTTTTGACTCGACTCTTTGTAGAAAACATTTTATTGCGGTAGAATCCCAGAAATCCGAACAAGATTTTGAAGAAAAACATTTAAAGGAAAACTTTTTAAAAAACACGCTAAGATTGAAGAACACATTTATTATTACGTATAATCTATTTTTTATAATTAAAATGTAACTTTGTTTAAAAATAACTATAAATATTTTATTATAACTTAATTAGAATGTCTACCGGTTTCGAAGCTAACTGCTTGTTTATCAAGACTGATAAAGAAGCAATTATCTTCGAAACCGGTAGACATTATAATTAAGTTATAATAAAAAAAAATTGTGATTTTTTAAAACAAAGTAACATTTTAATTATAAAATTGAAAATCACAAAGTTAGCGATTCAAATATAGATTTTAATTGAATAGAAGAATCAATTAGCTTCGAAACCGGTAAACATTATAATCAGTTATAATGAAATGTTTATAGTAATTTTTAGAACAATGTTACATTTTAATTATAAATGGAAAATCACAAAGTTAGCGCTTCAAATATAAATTATTGTGGAATAGAAGATTCAGTTAGCTTCATGACCGGTAGACATTACAATTAAGTTATGATAAAATATTTGTAGTAATTTTTAAAACAAAGTTACATTTTAATTATAAAATGGAAGATCACAAACTTAGCGCTTCAAATATAAATTATAATCTATTTTTATTCAAAAATGATTAAAAAGTCAAAAAAATATAGTCATTAATTTATTCTGCAGTCACTTTGTGGTAAAATCTTTCCATTTTTAATTAATGTTTTACTTAGTAGATTTTAAGAAATAGTGGTTTTTACTAAGTCAAACATTAATTAAAATATACAGTACCTACTTTCCTCGTATTGCTACTAAATTACTGTAATATTATAATGAAACGTAAAAAGTTTACAAAGAATGTTGAATATTAGGCGGCATAGGGCGGCGCGTACAACGTAACTATTATAGTATAAAGTACTATGTATGTACTGTTTTACAAAGTTCTCGGGTAATCCGAACTCTTTCAAATCCGAACAGGCCACACTCACTGGGTATTATCACTCGGGAGGAATATCTAATTTAACACACTCAACCTATAGAGGATTGTGTAAGGCTCGTTTTGTGTTTATAACAGCCGATAAAATCAATATTTTCATTCATCATTTTCTTTTGCAGAATTCGCCTTCGTAAAAATGTTGTTTTCGTAAGTTGGTAACGAACGACGTCACAGAAACGAATCCACACTACTATTATTACAGCTCTATAAAGCAGATACATAAAGGGATAACACACCCGATGCCGTAAAATTTGATGACGTATAGCGGTGTCCGTTTTTTGTTTTATTAAAATATCTAATGTTCAAACATTCATATCTCCCTTACTTCTCTACAGATTTTAATAAGAATGTTACCGATAGATAGTCTTGTGATTTTTCATATTAATTTATAAGACGATAATAAAACATCATGAAAATGATCCATTAGATTTGATTTCCGGGGTTCTACTGTATATAATATCACAGAGAATCACCCCTGAGTTAGTATTTTATAAAAATGATGGTTTATAAACTGTCCAAAATCATTATTTTTATTATAGAGTCAAGATCGAGCTGGATTTCATAATGGTTTTTTTTATTACTATAGGTAAAATAGGTAAAATAATTTTGAAGAATTGTATTAATGAGCGATAAGATTAAATTGTTGATTTTTATTTTAGATGTGTGCCACCCTCTCGAATGTTCTGATATCCACAGAAGAAATGCAGGGGTGAGTGATATTTTAATTATTACATATATACCTGGGCATGCGCTGCTGTGGATGAATCTGGTTAAATTGTAAAGAGAGAAAATACAAATCACACATTTCAAATATTCTTAAATTTATAATCCATGTAAAACCATGTAAATTAAAAAAAAATATATGAAATTACGATGGAATAAAAAACCTTGTAAATGCTAAGTGACAAATGTCAAGTAACACGCTGTCTGCCATGATAAATGTAAGAATTTTGTGTGTTGCTGTAACGTTAACAGATGGCGCTCACGTTGCGGTCGAAGAAGCTATTTAAAAAACACGTTTTTATCTATCATAGGTAAATGAAACACCTGTCACAGGTATGTAAGATACACGCGTGTATTCGCAACATTGTATCAAAATTTCAAAGGAATCCGTAGATAATTTAAATATATTTCAGATTTTAAATAAACATTTATTTGGATAAAAAATACCTGTAGAAAAAATATCATTAAAAATGCATTGTCTGTTACAAAGTATCTACGAGTATGTATGTTTAATGCTGAGATTTTTCCTAATATAAATGCTTAAATTGCTGGAGGTTTTTATGCAAAAATGGTCCATTTCAAATTTAGTGGATATTGGAAGCGAAAACAACAGGTTTTTACCAAAAACGTATTTCTATTTTTCGCTAAAAAATTGTTAAATTAGTTTATTCGTGAATAAACTAATCATGAAGTGTGAAATCAAGTTGAGAATATTTAAAAAAGGTCTTAAATTTTAATTAAGGTGTATTAGAATTGCAAACAGATTTGGTTCTCAGGACTATTTTAATCGTTTAATATTTACCCACCAAATTCTCCCTCAGGCAATATTGCCTACCAAGGTTCTTTCATAGCCGAAAGGGGCGAGCCCCCATTCGGGCTAAACTCAGTTTGGGAGCCTATGCTATACACAATATCAAAATACAGAGTCAAAACTGATCCAGCGCTTATATGCGTAAAACATTATAAAGGAGCAATAAGATGGGAATAAACTTTCTTGGAAGAAAAAACAGAAGCAAACCCACTGATAGTATTTGTAGACAGAGCAGCCTTATCAACAATTGCTTCAAATTTTGATCACCTGTGCCCAGTTAAGCAGGCTCACATTTCGCATTAAACATCATATGTTATATGTGTTTTCGAGTTATATTAATATTAATAATTTATCTTTATTAAATAAACTTTGTTTTTATCTTGGTGTATCTCTAAAATTTCTTGATTTGGCAGGTGTACCTTGAACAGAAAAAGTTTGCGGAACACTGCCATAGACAATACCAAAAGATAGGTAGGTAGAGGCAACACGGATCCTGTTTCATATAACCATGTCTCACATGTTCTAATCACTGGAGCATGTTCACCATAAGTTTCTACCAGCAACCGATGAGCTTCAACTGCTTTTTTCTTTTGATGAAATAAGAAAAGCAACGAATGCCGCAAATGCGATTTACTTGGAACGAAACTCGACATATTCACTTCGGTAAACAACTATGACACTATTATTTTGGCAGAATGTAACTTGTGTATTTTTGAAGGTTAATGTCCATAGAAAAATATGTCAAAGATGCCAAATCATAGAAATGTATACATATCTCTAGCGACATCTATGAGTAAAACAGGCAAACTTCAACTAACACCCCTGGTATATTCGTGAAAACATTAATAGGAGCAATAAGATGGGAATAAACTTACTTGGAAGAACAAACAGAAGCAAACCCACTGATAGTATTTGTATATCTTCTTGTCACTAACGTCCTCCTTTCCCTGCTTGTCCCGGCTGTTCCCGATCCCGGGGTACGGGACCTCCACGCCCACCTTCTTGTTGAAGAAGCTCTTAAGCGTGTACGTGGAGTGGATCCAGCAGTACGTGTTCAGCACGTCCTCTGGGATGTCCTTGGTGTGGATGCAGTCTATGGGGTTGCCGACGTACTGTCTCGTGGTGACGATGAGGCTGAAGGCTATCAAGATGATGACTGTGATGGAGTAGTGCAGTCTGAAGACGGGCGAGTCGATGTGGACGTAGCTGACTTTGATCAAGTTCTTCAAGCCACGGAATACGTCCAACATCTTAAGGCGACAGTCGGGATGTCTGCGTCTGGTGGTGGCCGACCAGGGCCCAACATAGCGACCCTGCCACCAAAATCACCCGAAACGAAGCCAAGACTTCAGAGCTCAAAACGAATCCCGAAAAAACTAGTAAATTCCCATCGCCTAACACTCAAAACATCACAGCTTATAAAGAACGAAGCAAAAACTCCACAGCTCAAAACGAATCCCAAGATATTGATCAAGTTTCCATAACACTTAAAACATCAGCGAGATATCAAAATCGCATATACCAAAAAACTTCGAATCAAATTTCACCATTTTTAAACTCGACTCACCATCTAAGCTATATCGAGTAATTTTCTAGCTTTATTTTTTTTTAATTGATCGTTATTGTTTAATATCAGTCTTCATATAATGTGTTTTTATAGGCACCGAGGTCAATTTTTGTACAGATAGATCGAATGAGCAAAGACGCATGTCACTAATAAAAAACACCTCCTAAATTCGTAGTACTCTTGTTCTTTATCAAAGGCACTGGTTGTTGCAAAGACACATCACTTTTTGTAATCTGACCACTTCTAGTTTCACTGTTGACTTTGTTCTTGAACTTTTGTTTTCCACCATCTTTCATTTTTTTTAAACTCTTTCACATGGCTTGGATTGCACCAGCATTATAATTTACGTATCGTCGAAAAGCATTAAGCCTATTAATTTCTTCTTTTTGTGTATTTTTGGAATGTTTATTGTTTTATCCATCTTGTATTTATGAATTAATCCGGATTTGAGATTTATCTAAGTTGCAAAACTTTTTATTTTATATCACCAATTTCGTTTTATTTCGTTTTCCTGTATAAGCGTAAATAAAATAATTAGAATCAAATACTTCATAATTTTTTATTTAAGTTTATTTAACACGTTATTTTTACTCATTAGATTACTCTCTTATACCATGAAAAAAACATGTGAGTTTGTTAATGCTGCTACAACCATTTTATCTTTAGTTTTTTAAAACCGTTTTATTTTTTAGGTTATAATTAATATTTGAAGCACTTATGTGATTTCCCATTTTATAACTTAAAAAATTACTTTGTCATAAAACTACATACCTTATTTTACCTTAATTATAACGTTGGCCGGTTTCGATGCCAACTGCTTGTTCCTAAATATTAATTAGTCTTGTGGAAGAAGTTATTTGCTTCGAAACCGGTTGACCGTATAATTAAGTTACAATAAGATACAAAGTCAAAATAACTTTGTTATAAAATCATTATATATTAAATCTGAATGAAATAACTTTGTTTCTATGAAATTTTATTATAACTTAAATATTAATCTTACCGGATTCGAAGTCAGCAGCCTCTTCCTCAATACTTAATTATTAGTCTTGTGGAAGAATTAATTAAGTAATGATAAGACGTGAAAATAACATTCTTACAAAATCATTTTATAATAAATCTAAATAAAATAGTATTTTAATAATATTTACTTATATTATATCTTATTACAACTTAATTATAACTCGCTTTATATTATTATAATTCATTATAATTATATTATTTTTTAACATCTCGTCAAAGATGCAGAAGAATATGGAAGTCTGGGCATTTACGGGGCTGACGACCGTCATAGGCTGGTTTAAGTGATCACTTTACACACGTGTAACATTCACCAATTCTACCATTATTGACAACCACACTACTCAAATTCTTGGAAGTTCTATATATATGAACCAATTTAGAAACCTTGTTCTTGAATCACTAGAACTTCACTAGAGACATATATTAGTGAGATGTAAAGAAGCTTTTTACAAAGCAGAAACTCTTATATTTGTATGTGAGGTCCGAATCCTGGATTATAATCACACACATGAGAAACGCCAGAAAACACCATTTTAATTTTTATTATTATGCTTGTAATTTGACCAGATAATTTATTTACAACATTTTGAGTGTGTCCAGATTTTGTGAACAAGTATTTGGACACACTCAAAAGGTTGTAAATTATAGCTAACCGCTTCTTTATCTGGACTGATTAATAATCAGTCTTGATAAAGAAGCGGTTTGCTTCGAAACCGGTAGCTATTATAATTAAGTTATAATAAAATATGTATAGTGATTTTAAAACAAAGTTATATTTTAATTTTAATCTCAAAGATGTTCAAAGTGCAGAAGAGAATGGTAGATAAATGGAAAGCAAATACAAAAAAGTATAAAAGACCTTTAATAGAGAAAAGCGTTCGCATTGTTTATATTTTTTCGCAGCAAACCTTTGTAAAATACGACAACGCCTCAAATTAAACGTGCGTTCTACTAAAATAATATTTGTTTCGGGTAGGCACTAAAAACTGCCAAACGAAAATACGTATGTGGGCTCTCTACTGTTCTGTCTAATACTAGAATTTCCTTCCTTTACTATTTGATCAGACTCAGCCACAGCAATGCGAGACCTGCACATCTAATATTATACATGAATAACAACAAAATCAACTTGTATGCTTTGATGATTTACTTAACTAGTTCAAAACAGGAGCCTGGGTGAGGACCTATCCAACATCGGGTCCGTATTGGTCCATAAGAAGGTGGTATCATATATCGCTCACTCCTTTCAAGAACGTCATAAATCAAAAAACTTGATTATTCAGGAGATCGTTTTTAAAGTTTAAAAATAGAATACAATGTATTAAAAATAAATATCAAGCCACTTACTTATTAAACTCTTTACTGTGCAACAGATCTTTTTAGGTAAAACCTGAATGTTTTATCTCCATTTGAAAAATATGTAGTTATTTTTAAAAAATAATTAAACAATACCTTTTCTTCAAAATGCAAAAACAACACTTTCTGCCCTGTAGCGGGTAAATATTAAGTTAAAAATATGCCGTTTTTACTGGGATATAGTACATTTTCTGGGTGATTTTAGTGATTTTAAAACAAAGTTAAATTTTAATTTTAATCTCAAAGATGTTCTAAGTGCAGAAGAGAATGGTAGATAAATGGAAAGCAAATACAAAAAAGTTTAAAAGACCTTTGATAGAAAAAAGCGTTCACATTGTTTATATTTTTACGCAGGAAACCTTTGTAAAATACGACAACGCCTCAAATTAAACGTGCGTTCTACTAAAATAATATTTGTTTCAGGTAGGTACTAAAAACTGCCAAACGAAAATACGTATGTGGGCTCTACTGTTCTGTCTAATACTAGAATTTCCTTCCTTTAATATTTGATCAGACTTAGCCATAGCAATGCGAGACCATGAATAAAAATAAAAATAAAATCAACTTGAATAAAAATAAAAATAAAATCAATAAAAATAAAACATGAATAAAAATAAAATCAACTTGTATGCTTTGATGATTTACTTAACTAGTTCAAAACAGGAGCCTGGGTGAGGACCTATCCAACATCGGGTCCGTGTTAGTCCATAAGAAGGTGGTATCATATATCGCTCACTCCTTTCAAGAACGTCATAAATCAAAAAACTTGATTATTCAGGAGATCGTTTTTAAAGTTTAAAAATAGAATACAATGTATTAAAAATAAATATCAAGCCACTTACTTATTAAACTCTTTACTGTGCAACAGATCTTTTTAGGTAAAACCTGAATGTTTTATCTCCATTTGAAAAATATGTAGTTAATTTAAAAAAAAAAAAATTAAACAATACCTTTTCTTCAAAATGCAAAAATAACACTTTCTGCCCTGTAGCGGGTAAATATTAAGTTAAAAATATGCCGCTTTTACTGGGATATAGTTCATATCCCAGTAAAAACATTTTCTGGGTGATTTTAGTGATTTTAAAACAAAGTTAAATTTTGATTTTAATCTCAAAGATGTTCAAAGTGCAGAAGAGAATGGTAGATAAATGGAAAGCAAATACAAAAAAGTATAAAAGACCTTTAATAGAGAAAAGCGTTCGCATTGTTTATATATTTTCGCAGCAAACCTTTGTAAAGTACGACAACGCCTCAAATTAAACGTGCGTTCTACTAAAATAATATTTGTTTCAGGTAGGTACTAAAAACTGCCAAACGAAAATACGTAGGAAGGCTGGTGTTCCGTCTAAAGTTAGAACTGTTTAGAGCGGCCTGCCCGAGTCGGTTCAAGTCTAAAATAACGCGTGTTGGGATATTGTACTGTTTCAGAATTTTTATTGTTGAATTGCCAATTCTACCGTGTTGCTAATCACCGATGTCTGCCAATTTTTCTCCTCGGTATAATTAATCCTTGATGTTTTTAATTGTGACTCCGACCGGCCGATGTTATTTTATCTTTCGGTAAATGTGTACCCGATTTATTGAGGAACTTCGACTGAAAATGATAAATTATTTTGTATTCAAGCTTTATTTTTAAATCAAACACAATTTTTTTGAGTCTACTAAGTTGTATTTTATTAAAAAACAGATAAAAATGTAAGTTGTGACAATTGTTAGCCTAGTTAATGCATTTTCAAACGAATGTTTGAAAATGTCATACCAAGACGAAATGTTCGGTAAATGTATTTAAAAACTAACTAACTAAACTAACTAACCATCACGCCGCTTCCCCGCAGGGGTAGGCAGAGAGAATAGAGCGCCACACAACTCTGTCCTTGCAAACATTCTTCGCCTCTTCCACGTCCATGCATCTCCTCATACATACCCGCCGATTGTTACGACTCCTAACCTGACCACTTTCAAGTATTTGGCATACCTGATCGTGCTATGTTTTTCTCGGTCTTCATTCGCCTCATAAATTTGTTTTACCGTTCTTTCCTCACTCATTCGTTCTATCTCATCTCAACACACCTTTCTTAATTTTATCGATAATGCTTATCTCAGCTTTGCATTCCTTTCTTATTTCACTATTCGCACATCTATCATACATCGTTTTGTCGCACATTCTTCTGGGAGATCGCATTTCTTTTGGTGAAAACACGTAATATTTCTTTTGGCACATTTTCAAACGAATGTTTGAAAATGTCATACCTAGTCGAAACAATTGTCACAATATTAATTTTTATGCTTTTTTTTAATAAAATGCAGCTTAGTTGATTCAAAAATCTGTGTTTGATTGAAAAATTAATACATAAATTAAAATGGAGTTCTACAAATTAAACGCCAAGTCAATAAATAATTATTTTGTATTTTAAAAGCATTGTTAACTTTGTGGTACGGTAATATAAAAGTCTCCTTATCATTCATCGTACAGTTTGTGTAATACCAATTTAAATTAAAGTAGTATTACACAAAGTTATCGATGATTTTATTTATTAAAAATAAAAACAGATCTAAGTTTCTTTAAAACGTATAACTCATATGTACTATATTTGCTAACTTTTTTCCTTTTCATCTTTTTGATTTTTTGTTTTCTGATAACATTAAATACTTGTAGTTTATATTAGCACTTTAAATTAATTTTTATTTCTGAAATCTATTGAATTCTTGCCAGTGCCTTTTATAATAACGTAAAATAAAATGTATACACACACACAGGCCATGCCTTTGTGGGATTTTTTTTTTTGTATTAAAATTATATATTTTTGTACTTGTAATTATAATATATTGGGAAATGCAAATGAATTTAAAATAAAGAAAAAAATTATAAGAAGAGTGATAAATTATTAATCAAGTAAAAATAAAATATTATGAGAACATATCGCTCACTCCTTTCAACATCGTCATATATCAAAAAACTTGATTTTCAGGAGATCGTTTTTAAAGTTTCAAAATATAATAACATGTATTAAAAATAAATATCAAGCCACTTATTGAACTTTTTACTGTGCAACACATCTTTTTAGGTAAAACCTGAATGTTTTTTCTCCATTTGAAAAATATTTAGTATATTTAAAAAAATAATTAAACAATACGTTTTCTTGAAAATGCAAAAACAACACTTTCTGCCCTGCAGCGGGTAAATATTAAGTTAAAAATTTGCCGCTTTTGCTGGGATATAGTAGAAACCGGTAGACATAAAAATCTCGATGAGTGATTATTTACCAATATTACTAATATTTATGTGAAAATTTAATTTATTTTGAAAGCGGTCAGGTTAGGAGTCGTAACAATCGGCGGGCATGTATGAGGAGATGCATGAACGTGGAAGAGGCGAAGAATGTTTGCAAGGACAGAGTGGTGTGGCGCTCTATTCTCTCTGCCTACCCCTGCGGGGAAGCGGCGTGATGGTTAGTTAGTTAGTTAGTTACTAACATTTATGTACAAAAATAATGGAAAATATAGCTTGCACTGGATATGCGGTACAGTTCCTATGGCCGGCGCAGCAAGTCGGATGGAGATCTCGGTTGGGAGTATTAATAGACGGAATTGCGTGTGTTTTCACATAGTTCCTGGCAATATACAACATGGGCAGTCCATTAAACGGGCGCCTGCTGTAAACACTGCAGCGTGCACGAATCCACCCATTCCGCGGTCGCCCGATGTCAAACCACCGCGATGAATATACACATATATTATACAATAAAGATATTCATATTTTATTTATTGTTTCGGCATTAACTTTGTGGTAAGACATAGATACTAATCACTCATTTCACTCCCATAAATTAAAATTATTACACCTTGTTCCATATAAAGGCCAAATTATGAATTATCTTGAAAATTTAGAAATACAAAAAAACCTGAATTCTAATAATAATTTATTAAATAATATATTGTTTCAAAATTCTTCGCCATTGCTTTCAATTTTTCCTTTGTTTTCAAACTCCGTTCCTTGACTAACCCCTTCCCCTTACTTTCCCCCTATCCTTATTTATAGAACAATTTTATATTTTATATTTTAGTTATTATACAGACCTGAATGATGGAAGTTTAGCTTCTGAAACATGTAGTCTATAATTAAACTCAAGTGGTAAAAAACGAAGTGTTTTCTTTAATTATTGAAAGATATTCATCGTGGTGGTTTGCATCAGGTGTCAGACTACCACGATAATTATTTATGTACAGTAAAGATATTCATCGTGGTGGTTTGCATCGGGTGTCAGACTACCACGATGATTATTTATGTACAATAAAGATATTCATCGTGGTAGTTTGCATCGGGTGTCAGACTACCACGATGAATATCTTTATTGTATACAGATATTCATCGTGGTGGTTTGCATCGGGTGTCAGACCATCGCGATGAATATCTGTATACAATAAAGATATTCATCGTTGTGGTTTGCATCGGGTGTCAAACCACCGCGATGATTATTTATATACAACAACAATTTTAGCATTTTTCATTTCATCATTTCCTTACATCGTATTTGAACACCGTTTTCAAACACCGTGTACGGTATTTAAATGTAAAATGATATTCTTCTTCACCCATGTTGAGATTTTAAAATGAAAAAAATATGGAAACAATTTTTTTTAAACTTCAATTTTAGTATTCTAAATATTATTAATAAATATTTTAAGAATTTACTTTGTGGTCAGTAATTTATATTTTTGTTTTTTTTTTACAAAGATGTTAGTATTATTAGCATAAAACCACATGATGAAGGTCTAGTGATTCAAGAACAAGGTTTCTAAATTGGTTCATATATATAGAACTTCCAAGAATTTGAGTAGTGTGGTTGTCAATAATGGGTAGAATTGGTGAATGTTACACGTGTGTAAAGTGATCACTTAAACCAGCCTATGACGGTCGTCAGCCCCGTAAATGCCCAGACATCCATATTCTTCTTCATCTTTGATGAGATGTAAAAAAATAATATAAAACCATATGAACGTTACAGTAGTATTACTAAAAATAAATAATAATAAATAATAAAACCATTTTTCGCACCCCAATGGTGCATAGGGCACTGTGTCATATAAACGCAGTGTTATCTTGATCGTTTACACGTGAAGGAAAGGTGATCAGCCCTCCGCTTCAGGTACCAGTCCATGGTAATATTGAATAAATATAACAGTGAAAAAATCACTGATATTTATTTAACCCCCCTTGGGAATCGAACCCGGGACCTCCAGAACGGTACCCGAGCGTGCTGACCATTACACTACGGAGGCTGACTAAAAAATGTTAAAAACATAATTATTGACAATATTTATGTTTACTTGGATTTCCCCATATTTCGAAAAATCTATTGTGACACGTGTTTCATGCATTCATTTTTAAACACCGTATGTGATGCGGAATGCATCGAAACACGTGTTGCAACAGATTAAAAGAAACAGTCGTATTTACCAAGTAAAACTTAAATTAGTAATGGATATATATTATCACAAAGTGACTCATAATTTTATTTTACTTTTATTTTTATCCATTATAAGATCCGTTAAGGGCGTACCCTCAAATATACAAAATCAGTACACGACGTACATGTATGTACGGTGGTATGGACATGTGGAGCGAATGAATAACGAGAGAATGACTAAGAAAATATAATAGATTTATATTATCCACTGACACTTCGTGATGGAATTGCATTTTTAATTTATTATTAGATTAAAACCAATATTTTTAGCTTTTCCACTTTTTTATTTGACCAGCGACTGGGTTTCGTCGTTACCGACATCATCAGACCAGTCTGATGATGTCGGTAACGACGAAACCCGGTCGCTGGTCAAATAAAAAAGTGGAAAAGCTAAAAATATTGGTTTTAATCTAATAATAAATTAAGAAAATATATGTGGCGAATGTGAGAGGGAAAACAGAACGTGGACGACCGAAAAAGACTTGGCACGATCAGATCAATCAGAACCTAAAATCTGGCGGTGTCAAAAGTCTGCGTAATCGGAGGGCATGTATGACTAGATGTATGGATGTGAAGGGGGCGAGGAGTGTATGTCAGGACAGAAGAGTGTGGCGTTCCATCCTCTCTGCCTACCCCTGCGGGGAAACGGCGCGATGGTAGTAGTAGTAGTAGTAGTATTAGTAGTACGCGACGGGCTTCGCGAGAAGCCACTTTTTTAAATGTATATTTTAACTCTTTTATCCTTAATATAGTTATTTCGATGAAACAACTTATTTTTTCAACACAAAAACGGTGTTTTAAGCGAATAATTCACTGACGTTAAATGTAATCCAGGTTTTACGAAAATTACTTTGCGGGCTATCAATTATCCCGCCTTATGGCGTTTGTCCACTACACGGGATTTCACCGTCCGGCAGTCCGGTTTTGAAAAATGAAAACGACTACGACAGTTTGGCGTGATCGAATTTACGTGCAACGTGTTCACGCACCGATCAAGAGCTCCGATCCGAAGAAAGATGGACAAAAGCACAAGCCAATCCAAGCCAATCATCGTTTTATCACGCTAACTTGTGTGCTGGACGGTAAAATACACGGAATTCTAGGTAGTGGACTAGCGCCCTTAGAGCGCTTGTGCACTACATGGAATTTTACTGAACGGATGATTGGTTTGTGATTTTGCCCGTCTTTCTTCGGATCGGTGCGTGATCACGGTGCGCGTAAATTCGATCACGCTAAACTGTCGTAGTCGCTTTTATTTTTAAAAACTGGACTGCCGGACGGTAAAATTCCGTGTAGTGCACAAGCGCCCTTAATCTTCTTCCATAGTTCGTGCTCTTCTACTACCGAGATCACCGTGCAAAGGCAAACATAAAAAAAAACGATTTCCTGTTTTTTTTGCAATCGCAGATATCGCTCACTCCTTTCAAGAACGTCATAAATCAAAAATCGTCAATTTTCAGTTTTGCATGTTTTCGGAATGCCCTGAAAATGTACTATATCCCAGCAAAAGCGGCATATTTTTAACTTAATAATTACCCGCTACAGGGCAGAATGTGCTGTTTCTGCATTTTGAAGAAAAAGGTATTGTTTAATAATTTTTTTAAATATACTTAATATTTTTCAAATGGAAAAAAAAACCTTTAGATTTTACTTAAGAAGGTCTGTTGCACAGTAAAGAGTTCAATAAGTGGCTTGATATTTATTTTTAATACATTTTATTAAATTTTTAAACTTTAAAAACGTTCTCCTGAAATAACAAGTTTTTTTATGACGTTCTTGAAAGGAGTGAACGATATGATACACAGGTGATCGACGATTTGTACGATTTTTTTAATGACGATCGAAGGCTGAAACTATTAAAAGCTTACATCTCCAAGGTTTAATTATGTGGAGGGTGGCATACGCCATAATTGGATCAAGTCATATTAAAAGCGGTTGCGAATCGATCGTTTAAGGTAATCTGAGGATTATTATCGGCCAGCAATTAAGTTTGCACGTGAATAAATTCTTTTATTTTAATTCAATAAACTCGATGCGCGATTTTTCCTCGTATATTACAAGTACAGGGTGGCGCAAAATTAATCGCTGTATCGAAACATTTTAATTTAATTTTTGCAAATGGTACGTTCGTCATATTTGACATTTGTAAACTAGACAGCTGCAGTTTACAAACAAATTGATAAAACGGGCACAAGAGTGTATATACAAATATAGTTTTGTTATCAAGAGTTTTGTCCGCCTCCGTAGTGTAATGGTCAGCACGCTCGGCTACCGTTCTGGAGGTCCCAGGTTCGATTCCCAGGGGGGTGTCAAATAAATATAAGTGATTTTTTCACTGTAATATTTATTAAAAAATATTACCTTGGACTGGTACCTGAAGCGGAGGGCTGATCACCTTTCCTTCATGTGTAAACGATCAAAATAACATTGCGTTCATATGAAGCAGTGCCCTATGCACCATTGGGGTGCGAATAAGAAGAACGTTGTTTTAATAATTAAATACAATTTAGTAGACTATAAAAATCAGTGTTTGATTTTAATATTTAATATAAACATTAAAATGGAGTTCTACAAATTAAACGCCAAATTTATACGGCTGTCCAAACTTAAAACGATCAAAATAACACTGCGTTCATATGAAGCAGTGCCCTATGCACCATTGGGGTGCGGATAAGGGTTTATATTATTTTATTGTTTATTATCAAGGGTTGATACACAAAATAAAGTTGAATTTAAATTAAGTATGATTACGGTGGAACGTTAGGACATGCCCTGCCGATTTTTTAGGGCTCGAAGTTCGGGAAATGTCTGTCTCTCTGTATGACGCTCAGATTTCTCCCGATCTAAATATCCGTTTGAAGTAGTTTAAAGATCCTAAATAAATCACAAAGTGAAATGACGTTTGAGCCAAAACAGACCTGCGATCGCTTGATCTTTACAAACAACACTTATATCTCTTTTCCGGAGATGAAAACCATAGCCTCGCAAAGCCATAGAGAGAGGAGATGAGGAATGACATGTTGACGAATCGATTCTGTGTAAAAGATTGTAAAAATAATAGGGATTGGTTTTGTTCATAATAAAATTTATTTATTTATTTATTTATTTATTTATTTATTTATTTATTTATTCAAACTTCATGTACAGAAAATAAAAAGTACATTGGCGGGCTTATTGCTAAAAAGCAATATCTTCCAACCGACCAAAGACGGGCTAGTGAAATTGATCAAAACGTTTGATACCATATATAGCCGTTTGCAATCAGAGGGTATATAGTACTTGAACATTTCAAAAACATAAATTACAAATTGACATTTAAAAAAAACATAAATTACATATTAATATACCAATTACCAATTAACAAAAGACGATAATAAGGAGGGCAAAGGAAGAAAGGAGTTTAGGGAAGGAGGTAGAGGGAGGAGGTTTGATCGACAGTTAGGATTCTAATGACAAATAGTAATGTCTCAGACGTTTTTAAAAGTTAATACATATTGTTGTCTGATGTAATAGATTTTATCAAAAAACTAAAAAACAAAAAGATGAAAATGCAAAAATAAAATAAAATAACAAAAAAGTATTCTAGGATTCTAATGATAAATAGGTAGAATCAGGTAGCAAGTTTAAGGAAGAGAGTCGTTTATCTAGGTTTTAGGTTATTTCTTCTAGTACGCAACCATGGTGCACGATTTACACACAACGAAGGTTTGATGGTCCCAAGAATTAACAACAATTATGGGAGTAGAACACTATAATATATTTTTAATTAATGTTTTACTTAGTAAATACCACTATTTCTTAAAATCTACTGTGACGCGTGTTTCGGCGCATTCCGCATCATTTTCAAACACCGTATGTGACGCTAATTCTAAATTTTAGAGTTGGGTCCTTGGGACGTTGAAGGTTGAAGAGGGGGTAGTAGCTGTTTCTTATTTTTATTTATTAATTTAATTTTTATTTTTATTTTTTATCAGTGGGAACAAAGACATAAAACAGTAATTAAAAATGGATTGATTTTACCACAAAGTGACTGCCGAATCAATTAATGAAATCACTGTAATATATTTTGTTTTTGATTTTTAAATCAAACACAGATTTTTGCGTCTATAAAGTTGTATTTTATTTTTTTTTAAAAACACAAAAAAAATTAAAATTGTGACAATTGTTTTGCCTAGTTATGGCATTTTCAAACGAATGTGAAGATTAAAAAAGGTATGAAGGTAAAAATTTAAAATGTTTAATTTCTTATTAGTTATTTCTTCTGGTACAGAACCATGATACACAATTTACCCACAACGAAGGGTTGATGGTCCCAAGAATTAAGAACAATTATGGGAGTAGAACACTGTAATATATTTTTAATTAATTTTTTACTTGGTAAATACCACTATTTCTTAAAATCTACTGTGACGCGTGTTTCGGCGCATTCCGCATCATTTTCAAACACCGTATGTGACGCTAATTCTAAATTTTAGAGTTGGGTCCTTGGGACGTTGAAGGTTGAAGAGGGGGTAGTAGCTGTTTCTTATTTTTATTTATTAATTTTATTTTTATTTTTATTTCTTATCAGTGGGAACAAAGACATAAAACAGTAATTAAAAATGGATTGATTTTACCACAAAGTGACTGCCGAATCAATTAATGAAATCACTGTAATATATTTTGTTTTTGATTTTGAAATCAAACACAGATTTTTGCATCTATTAAGTTGTATTTTATTTTTAAAAAACACATCAAAATTAATATTGTAACAATTGTTTTGCTTAGTAATGGCATTTTCAAACGAATGTGAAGATTAAAAAAGGTATGAAGGTAAAAATTTAAAATGTTTAATTTCTTATTAGTTATTTCTTCTGGTACAGAACCATGATACACAATTTACCCACAACGAAGGGTTGATGGTCCCAAGAATTAAGAACAATTATGGGAGTAGAACACTGTAATATATTTTATGTTATTGATTTTAAATCACACACAGATTTTTGAAAATATAATAAAATGTGTTATAAATAAATATCAAGCCGCTTATTAAACTTTTTACTGTGCAACAGAACTTTTTAGGCAAAACCTGAATGTTTTTTCTCCGTTTGAAAAATATTTAGTATATTTAAAAAAATATTAAATAATACCTTTTCTTCATAATGCAAAACAACACTTTCTGCCCTGTAGCGGGTAAATATTGAGTTAAAAATATGCCGCTTTTTCTGAGATATGGTACATTTTCTGGACATACCAAAAACATGCACAACTGAAAATTGACGATTTTTGATTTATGAGGTTCTTGAAAGAAGTGAGCGATATCTGCGATATAGTATATTGACTTGTTAAATGCATCTTGCATTGATATTTATTTTCTTACCAAGCAAAAGTGACTTAAATGGCCCTCCTGAACATTTTACGTTTTGTTAGTTGGTCACTTTCTCCTGTACGCCTACGACATTTTTTTAAAATTTATTTATTTTATTTATTTCATAAATACATAGATACATTCATAGATACATATTTATTTCATATATACATTTACTATATGTATTACGGCTCTTTAGGCATGGCCTGTGTTGAGCCGAATACTAACATGTTAATACAATTTTTATATTTTAATGCATATATGTGTTGTTGAATGAGGCGTTAGGGGTAGGATGGGTACAAGGATGTAAATCGGGCTAACAAGTGTAGTGAACAGAGCTTAGACAAGAGAAAGGGGGGAAGAAAGGAAGCCGTAGAAAGACGAGACGAACTCAAGTGATTAAATAGTGTAAGGACTGCCTTGTGGAGGGAAATGTAACACCGAGAATCCTCACTCAATCTGCTATTTCAGCATATTATATTATATTTTACCCGTATTCAGAATTACCGTTAATATTCGACCTTGTAAATATTAAAAAAATAATAATAATGAACTTCTAAATAAAAATTTCTTTACAACATTTTGAGCGTGTCCAAATACTTATTCACAAAATCTAGATTATCTCCAATCATAGAGTTATTTTCATTTTTTTTCTTCTTTTTTTATGTCTTTAGTGAAGTTCTAATGTTTCAAGAACAACGATTCGAAATTGGTTCATATATCGCTCACTCCTTTCAACAACGTCGTTTATCAAAAATCGTCAACTCAATTGTGCATGTTTTTAGAATGCCCAGAAAATGTACTATATCCCAGCAAAAGCGGCATATTTTTAACTTAACATTTACCCGCTACAGGGCAGAATGTGCTATTTTTGCATTTTGAAGAAAAGGTATTGTTTAATTATTTTTTAAACACACTAAATATTTTTCAAGTGGAGAAAAAACATTCAGGTTTTACCTAAAAAGATCTGTTGCACAGTAAAAAGTTTTGTAATTGCTTTGATATTTATTTTTAATACATTTTATTATATTTTTAAACTTTAAAATGATCTCCTGCAAATCAAGTTTATTGTTTAATTATTTTTTTTAAATATACTTATTATTTTTCAAATGGAGAAAAAACCTTTAGATTTTACTTAAAAAGGTCTGATGCACAGTAA
Organism: Brachycentrus maculatus; assembly: GCF_059751285.1. Lineage (NCBI taxonomy): Eukaryota > Metazoa > Arthropoda > Insecta > Trichoptera > Brachycentridae > Brachycentrus > Brachycentrus maculatus. Next base: position 988,243 of record NW_028281206.1, read on the forward strand.
AAACTTCAATAAGTGGCTTGATCTATTTTTTATATTTTAACATTTTATTAAATTTTTAAATTTTAAATCTCCTGAAAAATCAAGTTCTTTGATATATGACGTTGTTTAAAGGAGTGAGCGATATATTGAACTTCCAAGAATTGAGTATTGTGTTTGTCAATAATGGGTAGAATGTTACACGTGTGCAAAGTGATCTCTTAAACCAGCCTATGACAGTCGTTAGCCCCGTAAATGACCAGACTTCCATATTTTTCTTCATCTTTGATAAGATGTCAAAAAATAATATAAAATTTCTTTAATTGTTCAAAAAGACATGAACATTTTAGAAAATTCATAAATACATGTTTTAATACTGTTAAAACATTAATTATCAATAATCCAAAATTCATCACCATTATTGTCTAGGCTCCCATTAAACCGAGTCCCATCCGTAAAGATTTTTACCTAATATTTTAATTTTCCTTCTAAGTCGTAATCAATTTAGAAATACATAAAAACTAAAATTGTTAGAAAATTACGTCAATTCAAATTCAAACTCTTATCCGCACCCGACGGTGCATAAGGCACAGCATCACATAAACGCAGTGTTATCTTGATCGTTAACACACAACGGAAACGCCCTCCGCTTCAGGCACCAGTCCAGGATAATATAGAATAAATATTAGAGTGAAAAATCACTTATATTTTTATGATCCCCCTAGGAATCTAACCCGGGACCTCTAGTACGGTAAGCGAGCGTGCTGACCATTACACTACGGAGGCGGACTCTATGAAATTAAATTGAATTTAAAATTTATAAAATAAAACAACTTTACTTTAACCACTTTTTATTGGTACACTTTTTCCAACCGCTTTCGACAAGAGCCTTGTCATCATCAGGGTTTATGTACTAATTCTAAAACATTGAAATACTCATAATTAGGTTATAGTTAATGACCCTTCCCTTACGATACCAAAAACTTTCACGCACTCCGTACACCATATGAAAATGTGATTTAAAAAACGGGAAAAAACTCCTAAATATTGCTTTTATTGAGCATTACGCAGCGAATACGTCTACTCCGGACGACAACTATGGAATCGTCCAAAAACAGTATGAAACCGCGCGCGCATACGTAAAGAGCAGCACACACACACATAATGAATTAAAAATACTCAAAACAAAACTTGTTGAGATTAATCAATTTCAAATTGCAATTGTTTTATTTTTAATGGAATATTTTCATACATATCTGGAGTCCATCAGAATCATTTAAATGGGTAATTGAAATTCTGCCAGCCGTCACTTTTGACATGTTGTATGCACTAAATGCAACTGGCATATCGACTTGTTGCTTTAATTGCATTCAGATGCATCTTGAGATTTTCACCGATTCATTTACGAATCCAAATATTTGCGATTTAATGCGATCTTTGTTTTGTTTGTGTTGGGACTAAAGGTGGTAATATTTTTCATTGCAAATTAGTGAGTTTGAAATAATAAAATAACAATGTGTTGCTTTGTAATTAAAGAAACGACAATAAAAATTTATTCCATGACAATCTTTTTTTCCAGGAGTGATCAGGTCTTTAAGAACAGTGTCCGTCGATGGTTACTTAACATTGGAAGGGACAAGGTGGAAAGTGAATTAATTAAAGTCCAGGTGTAATTATCACACTGAAAAACCTTAAAACATAAATTATTTTTGTATCTCCTGTATGTTATGTTTATAATCTAATCATTAAAAAAAATATATGTATATTAAAATTTTAAAAAAAAAATATATATAAACTTTGTATTACCATGTTAGTATTCGGCTCAACACCGGCCATGCCTAAAGAGCCGTAATACGTATAATAAATGTGTATATGAAATGAATATGTATATTGAATGTATCTATGTATTATGAAAATAAATAAATAAATAAAATAAATCTTTTATAATTCACATATTATATGACACGTCCACCAAACACAATATTTTTTTATCTGACGTCTCTTGTTTTTTCCAGTGCGACGCATGTGTGACGTCTGGTGGTAGATTTGCGCGATCTGCCTTACCGACTGTCACAATTGTGTTGGTTGGTATGTCATAAAATCTGTTCTTAGGTATTTATATATACATATATATATATATATATATATATATATATATATATATATATATATATATATATATATATATATATATATATATATATATATATATATATATATATATATATATATATATATATATATATATATATATATATATATATATATATATATATATATATATATATATATATATATATATATATATATATATATATATATATATATATAACTAACCACCACACCACTTCCCCGCAGGGGTAGGAAGAGAGAATAGAACGCGTCTGTCCTTGCAAACATTCTTCGCCTCTTCCACGTTCATGCATCTCCTCATACATACCCGCCGATTGTTACGACTCCTAGCCTGACCACTTTCAAGTATTTGGCATACCTGATCGTGCCATGTTTTTCTCGGTCTTCCTCTGCTTCTTTTCCCAATTACATTCGCCTCATAAATTTGTTTTACCGTTCTTTCCTCACTCATGCGTTCCACATGTCCAAACCATCACAACACACCTTTTTCAATTTTATTGATAATGCTTATCTCAGCTTAAGTTAAGTATAAACTCGTTAACTATTAGTCCGCCTCCGTGGTGTAATGGTCAGCGTGTTTAGCTACCGTGCTGGAGGTCCCGGGTTCGATTCCCAGGGAGGGGGGGGTTAAAACAAATATTAGTGACTTTACACTGTCATATTTATTTAATAGTACCCTGGACTGGTTCCTGAAGCACAAGAGTGATCACCTTACCTTCATATAAGTAATGACCAAGATAACACTGCGTCAATTCGATGCAGTGCCTTATGCACCATTTGGTGAGGATAAGGGTTATGAGTGATAAAGTCATTTATCTCAAAACTACTATTTTTAACTTGCGGCTATTTGCATTTGCCCATTAGTATTACACCATTTTAAAACGTACAATAATGCCAACCGATAAAGAAAATCGCTGTGCGTTCAAATTACCCTAGGGGTCACTAAACACTGCGCTGCCATCTAAATCAGCTGATATCTGATACGGAATGAATGAGCGTTGAGAATACAGAAGGCATTTTGTAGTTTTAAATGTGTTTATAGGCGTTTGAAAGCATATGGACTGTCTCTAAAGCATATGGGTTCAAATAGAATAAGGAGCTATTTTTTTAAAAATCTTACTAACTAACCCTCACGCCGCTTCCCCGCTGAGGTAGGCAGAGAGAATAAAACTCCACACCATCTGTCTTTACACACAATCTTCGCCTTTTTACATTTATAACTATAACACCTTATACATAACTAATTGAAATAATTAACCATGCCAAGTTTTCCTATACTTTATAAAATAAAATAAATAACAAAACCCTTATCCGCACCCAATGGTGCATAGAGTTATCTTGATCGTTAACACATGAAGGAAAGGTGATCAGCCCTCCGCTTCAGGTACCAGTCCAGGGTAATATTAAATAAATATTACATTGAAAAACCCTCTTCTATTTATTTGACTCCCCCCTGGGAATCGAACCCGGGACCTCCATCGGCAGCCATACGAATAAACATATGTATATATATATAAATATATATATATATATATATATATATATATATATATATATATATATATATATATATATATATATATATATATATATATATATATATATACATACATTAAAAAAGGTATTCAACCCCTGCCTTGTTGTGTATATAACATAGAATTTTGTCTAGCCTTCTATCAGTCTGATGAAGTCGGTAACGGCGAAACCTGGTCACTGATCAATAAAATATTTTTAAAAAAAATGGTTGTGATTTTAACAAAATTAACCACCGTATTTTATTCAATTTTTAATTTTGTGCCACCCCGTATTTGTATATTTAACACATTTTTTTCGCCGTATAATATTTTCACCTCGGAAATATTTTAATTTATTCACGCAAATAGTATTTCTATGTTAAAACACCACAAATGTCTTGTTTTTGGTCACTAACGAGCGAGCATTAATAGCCTCACCATAGATTTCTTTCAGTATAATGTTTCGTCACCCTAATGGCTACAAGAATGGCTGTTTCCGAGTATTTATGGTTGTTTAGCTTGCAGGAAAATAATGGGGTTTTTCTATTAAGAATGCTGCAGGAAAAATTTCATGGGTTTTGAGATTATACCGCAAAAAAGAACGCAGTAAGAGTCTTCTTAATTCTCGACATTTTGAGTGTGTTTAAAGGCTAGTTCACATAGCTGGACTTCTCCACTATCGTATAATTTTCGCATTGTAATATAAATTTTAAAATAACTCTTAATACTAGATTTATATTATCAACTGACACTTCGTGATGGAATTGCATTTTTAATATATTATTAGATTAAAACCAATATTTATAACTACCAGTCTGATGATGTCGGTAACGACGAAATCCGGTCGCTGGTCAAATAGAAATAAAGTGGAAAAGCTAAAAATATTGGTTTTAATCTAATAATATATTAACTCTTAATACGTTAAACGCCAAAACTAAAATTTGTCAATTTTGAAATGAGTGTGTGGAACGAAAGAGCGAGGAAAGAACGGTAAAACAAATTTATGTTGCGAATGTAGTTGGAAAAATGGGCAGAAGAAGACCGAGAAAAATTTGGCACGATCGAGTATACCAAATAATCGGCGGGTATGTATGAGGAGATGCATGCTATTTTCTCTGCCTACCCATATGTCGGAAAAGTTGGTTTGTATTTATGAGAAAAATGATTAACGGTAATACTACCTTTTACAAAAAATATAAGAATATTGCATAAAAAACAATAATAAATTATTATATATAAGTAATAATAAATATTATGAAAAAAGAAAAAATAAATACAGGTAATAAAAAAAAAAAATTTGGTATTTTTTTTTAATTGGTACTTATTAGGGTAGCTTAATAAAAAAAGCTAAATAATATAAATAAAAATATAATATTTATAAAACTTACAAATTTGTCACCAAAATATTCATAGCAAGTTCAAGTAATCACCATAAAATTCATAGCATTTAGTGGAAGAGGCGAAGATTGTGTGCAATGACAAAGATGTGGCATTCTTTCCTCTCTGCCTACCCCTGCGGAGAGCGGCGTGATAATTAATTAGTTATGAAAAAAAAATCTTGAAACGAAAAAATTAAACATTTTCGGGAAATTTTCATATTGAATTATGAGAAACTATTAAACTTAATCTTTTTGTCGGAATGTGATTGGCCGTTTGCCAAATATTATCATAAAATATCATAAAATTAGTTGAATTGCCATTTTATTCAAACGCGATGTAAAACATATTTTAAATACGCATTAAATATGTTTTTAAAGACTGTCAAAGTCAAACAAATGTGTGATGAATTGAAAGGCATATAAAAAATTCGTAGAACTACCATACATTTAGCGTTTTTAAGATTATGAAATACTTCTTTATTTTACATAAATCTATACAGGGTGTCCCATTATCCTACGTATTCCGTTAAAGGGGTGTTAGGCCAGCTTATTACTCACCAAAAAATGAAAATGTGACCTCAGTAAAAGTGCCTTAGTTTTCCAAATATTTCAACTTTTATGAATTTCCCGCACATCTACGCCTTAAATGAAAAATTAAATTAAATATGTTAAATAAAATTAATAATTGAAAAAGTATTTTAAATGAAATCTTTAAAAAAAATACATAGTCATAGAATTTGGAATGTATTATATGTATGTACGTATAATGTTTCTTTATGAAATAAAACCTCAATGTTTTTACCCACTTTTTTATTGGTACATATTTTCTCCAACCGGTTTCGACAAGAACCCAAGAACCTTGTCATCATCAGGGTTTAATAAATACATGTTAATCCCTGATGATAACAAGGTTCTTGTCGAAACCAGTTGGAGAAAAAATCTACCAATAAAAAAAGTGGTTAAAATCTAAGTTGTTTTATTTTATAAAGTTTATAAAATGTGCCACAAAGTATCTGCGAAAAACATTTAAGAAAACATATCGCTCACTCCTTTCAAGAACGTCATAAATCAAAAATCGTCAATTTTCAGTTGTGCATGTTTTCGGAATGCCAAGAAAATGTACTATATTCCAGCAAAAGAGGCATATTTTTAACTTAATATTTACCCGCTACAGTGCAGAAATTGTTGTTTTTGCATTTTGAAGAAAAGGTATTGTTTAATTTTTTTTTTAATATCCTAAATATTTTTCAAATAGAGAAAAAACCTTCAGGTTTTACCTAAAATGATCTGTTGCACAGTAAAAAGTTAAATAAGTGGCTTGATATTTGTTTTTAATACATTTTATTATATTATTAAACTATAAAAACGTTCTCCTGAAAAATCAAGTTTTTTGATTTATAACGTTCTTGAAAGGAGTGAGCGATATAAGTAATGTTTCGTTCTTACACAATATTGTTAAAACGACGTTGAATCTGTTTTTAAAGGTATATGATTTTGGTAGGAGCTTCGTCAATTTTTTTGCAGAACTGACATTTGAATCAGGTTATGTACTTTGTACATACGTGGGTTGTAGGAAAGAGAACGCAATGTGATTCAAATGTCAAATGCACAAAAAAGTCACCTTTTACACAAACGATTCAATTGTCATATTTTAACCTTTACCACTCAGTTTCGCTCCATTTTTGGAGAAAATTGTTACATACTTTTTGTTTCTCTTTTAAATGTATCTAATAAAATAGCTATGTATAAAAAATATTCATTATGGAGATGATAAAATACCCGATATATCTTAGTGAAAATCTTTGATTTAAAAAAATACATTTTACAATATATTTGTCGAAAAATGAAATATATATATATATATATATATATATATATATATATATATATATATATATATATATATATAAATATATATATATATATAATATATATATATATATATATATATATATATATATATATATATATATATATATATATATATATATATATATATATATATATATATATATATATATATGTATATATATATATATATATATATATATATATTGGGTTGATGCAAAAGTTTTGACCGTTTTTTACATATATTTTTTAAAAAAAATTCTTGTGTATTATTTATTTAATAAATTATATAATTTCCATCAGTTCTTATAACCTTCTTCCATCTTTCTATCAACTAATTAATACCAGTAGTATAAAATTCCGCGGATTTTAATGCGAAAAATGAAGTAAGGGATGTTTTTACCTGCTATTGAATAATTTTTTTCATCATTAAAATTTTTTCGCAGTGATCGGAATAAATAAAAATCAGAAAGAACAAGATCTGGAAAATATAGTGGATGCTAGATAACATCCCAATTTAACTCATTTAGCTTGTGTTAGGTCATCATAGCCACATGTGGTCGCGCGTTGTCGTGATGAAACACTGCCCCTTTTCTGTTTACCAATTCTGGTCTATCCTTTTGAAGGACCATGTTCAATTTTGATAATTGCTGACAATATCGTTCTGCTGTACTTGTCTTATAGTGTTCCAAGAGTTCAAAATACACAATACCCTTATTATTCCACCAAACACAAAGTATAACTTTTTTTATGGATTTCGGCCTTCGAAGTTGTTAATGGGGCTTGTCCAGGTATAGTCCAATGTCTTTTTCTTGTCACGTTGTTGTACACGACCCATTTCTCATCTCCCGTCACCAAACGATGCAAAAAAGGTTCATGTTTTTGTCTCACACTCAAAGCAACGCGTGTTGAAACACGATCCAATAAATTGGCAGCCGACAATTGATGAGGTATCCAAACGTCGTACCGCGAAACCATTTCCATACGCTTCAAATGTCTTAATGCGATTGTTTGGTTGACTCCCATCATTGACACAATCTCCTTGTTGGTTAGACGTGGATTGGTGTCAATTATGACTTTTAATTCGTCGTCATCAGACATCAATGGCCGCCCGGTACGTGGTTTATCAATGAGTGAAAAATCTCCAGATCGGAATTTTGCAAACCATCTTCGTACCTGTCGAACTTTGATGACATCTGCTCCATACACTTCACAAATGTTTTTGGTTGCCACACTCGCGGTATTGTCTTTACGGAATTCATAAAGTAAACAATACGTAAATGCACTTTATCGAACGACATTTTGAAAAAATACAAGGGGTTATTACTGTACTCTGGCCAGGCCAAAACTGAATAGAAAGTAGAGGGAAAACATCCTTTATACAATGGAATCATAAAAAAAGAAGATACTATTCATAATTCATGAAAAAAAAAATTTTTACCTGGGATCATAAAAAACGGTCATTACTTTTGCATCAACCCAATATATATATATATATATATATATATATATATATATATATATATATATATATATATATATATATATATATATATATATATATATATATATTTATATATATATATATATATATATATATATATATATATATATATATATATATATATATATATATATATATATATATATATATAATACAATAAAACCCTTATCCGCACCCAATGGTACATAGGTCACTGCGTCACATAAACGCAGTGTTCCCTCCGCTTCAGGTACCAGTCCAGGGTAATATTAAATAAATATTACAGTGAAAAAATCACTTTTATTTATTTTACCCCCCTTAGGAATTGAACCCGGGACCTCCAGAACGGAAGCCGAGCGTGCTGACCATTACACTACGGAGGCGTACTATATATATATATATATATATATATATATATATATATATATATATATATATATATATATATATATATATATATATATACATATATATATATATATATATGTGTGTGTGTGTGTGTGTAATTATATCTCTTACCATCTCAACATGTTGAAATAGTTAATGATAAGTTAATGAACTAATTCATGGTTTTAAAAGTACAACATATAGATTTGAAATGAGGATAGTGACGACATTTTCGTAAGTTCACATGTCCGCAACATTGTTGAATAAATCTAATTTAAAGATTATATCAACAAAGGGAGTTTATAACATCTAACAGGGGTTTGTGGTTTATGCGGTGATACGAGTGGATGCAGTAGCAAAGTGGGCTATATCAAATTAAAATTTTTTAAATTTATTCATTTTGCATCCAATGCCGCATCCTGTAATCATACTACCCTGAATACTGGTTAAAGTTCAGTATTCGTTAAGTCGCAACTTATATTTTAATAATTTTTATTGAAGAGAAATATTTCGCTCACTCCTTTCAACAACGTCATAAATCCAAAAACTTGATTTTTCAGGAGATCATTTTAAAGTTTAAAAATATAATAAAATGTATTGAAAATAAATATCAAGGCACTTATTAAACTTTATACTGTGCAACAGAACTTTTTAGGTTAAACCTGAATGTTTTTTCTAAATTTAAAATTTTTTAAGTATGTTTAACTAATAATTAAACAATACCTTTTCTTCAAAATGCAAAAACAACACTTTCTGCCCTGTAGCGGGTAAATATTAAGTTAAAAATATGCCTCTTTTGCTGGGATATAGTACATTTTCTAGGCATTCTGAAAACATGCACAACTGAAAATTGACGATTTTTGAAATATGACGTTGTTGAAAGGAGTGAGCGATTTGTGTTTTTTATTATTTACAAAAACACTTCATACTATTTCTGTGAGCCTTGGCGGCTTTTTATTAGAAATAGGTATCGAATTGTGGTAGAGTGGATTCGAACCGAGAAACTCAGACTCAAGAGTCCGCGACACTAACCACGGAACCACAACCCGACACAAATTTTCTTTTAATTCAGGTAACATTTTACGTAATTGATTGGTTTTTTTTTAACGCCGTTTTTGTATTGAAAAAATGTGTTTTTATTATATTTCGAAATTATTATATGGTTTTGAACAGAAAACAGTTATTAAAGGTAAGGAATCAAAAAATATACAAAAATATACTTTCTTCAAATATAAAAAAAATGAACTTATATCATATATTAATGGATCGTTCTCATAATATGTTATTATTGACTTAAAAATTAATTTTAAAATTGCTATAAATAAATATCGCTCACAGAAATAGTATTAAATTGAAATATTTTTGTGAATAATAAAAACGCAAATATTACTCTTTTAAATTAAAAAAAAAATTAACGTTTTTTTTTAATGTCCTATTCCGCCCCTGTTCGCCCTATTTTTGATAATGACGTCCTCGTGATGGCCCGTGACGTGTAATATTTGTACATTCCCAACTCCTGTTTATGTAATAAAGTTTATATTTCGTGTTGATGTGTTTTGAAAATAAACCGTTTATTGAAAATGAAACAATTTTATTTACAGCCATAGTTTGGCGGGATTTCGATATGCTCCTACTATTTGCAACTTCCGGAATTATTTACTGTGGCTTTATTAAGAGTACATTCTTTTACTATGACCGTTTTATCGTCATAGTGAAGGAATATTATTATACTAAGACCAAAAGGTTTTTAAAATCAAATTTTAATAAAGTACATTCTTTTAATATGACCTGGAGGTTTGTCATCATAGCGAATGTACATTATTTTATTATGACTAGAAGGTTTTTCGTCATAGTTAAAAGTACAATCTTTTACAATGACTAGTTTGTTTTATATCATATATGTATGTATATATATATATATATATATATATATATATATATATATATATATATATATATATATATATATATATATATATATATATATATATATATATATATATATATATATATATATATATATATATATATATATATATATATATATATATATATATATATATATATATATATATATATATATATATATATATATATATATATATATATATATATATATATGTATATATATATATATATTCATAACATATACATGAATACCACCTCACTAGATATTACCGCAAAGTGACTGCAGAATCCATCTTTTAAATTCTCAAATACTGTATTTTTATAACTTAATGGGTAAATTGGATGAAAAACTTACTTTTTTCTTTTTACATATGTATGCATTCACATCACTTTTGCACTAATAGAGGTGGGTAAAAAATAGAAAAAAATATAAGTACCTCTTCAACATACTTGAGGAATTATTTTGCCGATAAGGCAACACTTTTCAGCACCAAAAACAATTTAATGTACAGTAAAATATATTTTCTATTTTATAATTAAAATGAATATATAAAACTTTGTTTTTAAATCACTATGAATATTTTATTATAACTCAATTATAATGTCTACCGGTTTCGAAGCTAACCGCTTCTTTCTCAAGACTGATTAATACTTATAAAATGTAAAATCACAAAGCTTCAAATATAAATTATTATATATTTTCTCTATTTAAACAAGCATTATCGAGATGAATTTATTCAATTTAGGTTGAAACTTTTAACGTTAACTTCTATGTATTAGTTAAAATAACACTAGGTTTAAATTACATGTGAAAACAGCTGGATTTTTTTCTTGTAATTAACACGTATCGCTCACTCCTTTCAAGAACGTCATAAATCAAAAATCGTCAATTTTCAGTTGTGCATGTTTTCGGAATGCCTAGAAAATGTACTATATCCAAGCAAAAGAGGTATATTTTTAACTTAATATTTACCCGCTTCAGGGCAGAAAGTGTTGTTTTTACATTTTGAAGAAAAGGTATTGTTTAATTATTTTTTTTAAATATACTAAATATTTTTCAAATAGAGAAAAAACCTTCAGGTTTTACCTAAAATGATCTGTTGCGCAGTAAAAAGTTAAATAAGTGGCTTGATATTTGTTTTTAATACATTTTATTATATTATTAAACTTTAAAAACGTTCTCCTGAAAAATCAAGTTTTTTGATTTATGACGTTCTTGAAAGGAGTGAGCGGTATCTTACCTCGGTTTTTAATGCTTTCAACACAAAATTAATGATTTGGTCAAATTTAAACATAACTTTTAAATATGTTAAGCTTCTGCAGTTTTGATCCGTAATTAATGAAAAAAACAATGCATTTCGGTTTGAACTTATGAAAAGGATATTTTCACTTTCATACATGTTAAAATTAACACAAAGATTAAACATGTCAAAACCGCTGCAATTCTCGGAATTTTTTTTTGTTGTATTTAAACTTGTATTCTAGTTCGGTTTTAAACTTTTTTAACACAAAATTATAGTAAATATGATAATGCGTTCCTTCACACCCATTTCACAAGTCCAAACCATCTCGCACGCATTTCTTAATTTCATCGACAATGCTTATCTCAGCCTTGCAATCGTTTCCTTATTTCACCATTCTGACATCTATCATACATCGTTTTGCCGCACGTGTTTGAAATTCAAAAACAGGTATTTTATTGAAAACTACATCAAGAATACAAAACGGCATCGAAAATTGTAACGGTTCAATATGTTTTAACATGGCATTGAGTATTAAACTGTTTACATCGAACAAATTAGTACGAAGTTGTAGCGGCATTAACAGTTCAACACGGCGGATTTTGGGGGCGATTCAATGTTAACTAACTAACTAACCATCACGCCGCTTCTCTGCAGGGGTCGGCAGAGAGATTAGAATGCCACACCTTTCTGTCTTTACAAAAAAAACCTCTTCCGCATTCATGCATCTCCTCGTGCATACCCACCCTCCTGATTCAATATCATTATTTTAATTTTTAACCTCTGTAGTAATAACTAGTTAGTATAGACTTGTAGCGGCATTAACATTTAATATTTCAACACGGCGGATTTCAGGGTGATTCAATGTAAACTAACTAACTAACTAACCGTCACCCCACTTCTCGGAAGGGGTAGGCAGAGAGAATAGAACGCCACACCTTTCTGTCTTTACAAAATAAAACCTCTTCCGAATTCATGCATTACCTCGTACGTACCCGCCGATTATTCCGATTCCCGACTCCTGATTAAAATGCATTATTTTTTATTTGAAACTGTTTATGTTACACCGAACTATTGTATCGAGTTGTAGCGGCATTAATATTTCAACACGGTAGATATAAAGAGTGATTAAATGGCATTATTTAAACATCGAACTAGCTGCTGTCAAATTATAGCGGCATTAACATTTCAACATAGCAGATTTCGGAACTCATTAAAAGTCATTTTTGACATTCAACACGATAGATTTCGGATGTGATTATAATATCGCTCACTCCTTTCAATAACGTCATAAATCAAAAATCGTCAATTTTTAGTTGTGCATGTTTTCGGAATGCCCAGAAAATGTACTATATCCCAGCAAAAGAGGCATATTTTTAACTTGATATTTACTCGATACAGGGCAGAAAGTGTTGTTTTTGCATTTTGAAGAAAAGGTATTATTAATTTTTTTTTTAATATACTAAATATTTTTTGAATGTACACAAAACCTTCAGGTTTTACCTAAAAAGATCTGTTGCATATTAAAAAGTTTAATAAGTGGCTTGATATTTATTTTTAATACATTGTATTATATTTTTAAACTTTAAAAACGTTCTCCCGAAAAATCAAGTATTTTGATTTATGACGTTCTTGAAAGGAGTGAGCGATATGTCATTATTTAAAATTTGTGAAAAATGTTTATTTTATATCGAACTAGTGAGTTAATTAATTAATTTGTAGTGGCATTAGTATTTCCGCTACATAAGGAGTGATTTAATGTTATTATTTAAACGTTAAACTAGTTTTAATCAAAATGTAGCGGCATTAACATTTCAACACTGCAGTTATAAATAATCATTATTTAAACATCGAACTAGTTAGAATTAAGTTGTAGCGGCATTAACATTAACCCGACAGTTATAAGGAGTCATTAAATGTCATTATTTAAAATTTGGAATTGATTATTTTACACCCAACCATCTTAACCTGATAATTTGACTATGTAAATGTGACTAGTCGTAAATATTTCAATTATTATTATTTTTTTTTTAATTTGGAACTATTTATTTAACACAGAACTATATAGTTAGTATAAAGTTGTAACGGCATTAATATTTCAACTTTTTAAACGTCATTATTTCAAATTTGGAGCTGTTTACACCGAACTAGTTAGTATCAAGTTGAAAGACTGATTTTATGTCATAATTTAAAATTCGGAACTGTTTATTTAACACCGAACTAGTTAGTATTCATTTGTAGCGGCATTAACATTTCACTACGGCAGATATAAGAACCGATCGGATGTCATAATTTCAAATTCGGAACTGCTTATTTTACACCGAACTAGTTAGTATAAAGTTGTAGCAGCATTAACATTTCACCACAGCAGATATAAGAAGTGATTAAATGTCATTAATTCAAATTTTGAAACTGTTTATTTTACACCGAACTAGTTAGTAAGTACCGAGTTGTAGCGGCATTAATATTTAAACTTTTCAAACGTCATAATTTCAAATTCGGAAATATTTATTTTATACCGAACTAGTTAGTATCGAATCGTAGCAGCATTAACATAAACTTTTCAAACGTCATAATTTCTAATTTGGAACTATTCATTTTACACCGAACTATGCAGTAAGTATCGAGTTGTAGCGGCATTAACATTTAAACTTTTCAAACGTCATAATTTCAAATTTGGAACTGTTTATTTTATACCGAACTAGTTAGTATAAAGTTGTAGCGGCATTAACATTTCAACACAGCAGATATAAGAAGTGATTAAATGTCATTAATTCAATTTTGGAACTGTTTATTTTACACCGAACTAGTTAGTATCGAGTCGTAGCGGCATTAACATTTAAACTTCCCAAACGTCATAATTTCAAATTCGGAACTGTTTATTTTACACCGAACTGGTTAGTTGTAGTGGCATTAACATTTAAACTTTTCAAACGTCATAATTTCGGAACTGGACCGCTAGAGTTCGGGGGCGACGTTCGCCGCGTCCGGTAGCGCCCGTCGCTGTGGCGGCTCGGGGAGGTGCAGCGCGGGCCGGCCTCCTGCAAGAACTGATCTATTTGCGTACCGCGCCCGCCCTGCCCGGCGGCGATGTGCCACTGAACCGGGGATAAAATTAACCGGCGCGCGGTGCGAGCAGCGCGCTGCAGGCGGCGCTTTCCCGAGCGCCTGCACATGGCGGGAAACGCGCGCCTACCTAGCTGGCCATGGGCGTTTGTGCACTACACGGAATTTTACTGTCCGGCACGTCAGTTAGCGTTTTAAAACGACGATTGGCTTGTGTTGTTGTCCATCTTTCTTCGGATCGGTGCGTGAACACGCTGTAGTCGCTTTCATTTTTCAAAACCGGACTGCCGGACGGTAAAATTCCGGGTAATGGACAAGCGCCCTATCAGCGCTTTTCCGTCGTTACCACCTGCCTACTTTCGGGTAATGTTAAAAGTTGCTAGTACCTACCTTACTGGTTACTGGTACCAACCTACCTATGTAGTTTGATATTATTTTTTGACATCTCATCAAAGATGAAGGAGAATATATAAGTCTGGGCATTTACGGGGCTGCCGACCGTCATAGGCTGGTTTAAGTGATCAATTTACGCACGTGTAACATTCACCAATTCTACCCGTAAATGCCCAGACTTTCATATTCTTCTTCGCCTTTTTGATGAGATGTCAAAAAACAATATGAAAATAACTCCCGTAATTGGAGATAATCCAGATTTTGTGAACAAGTATTTGGACACACTCAAAATGTTGCTTGGTTATAAATCTGTATGAAGGAAAATTTACATTTTGGCATATTTTTATGTAGCTTATAATTTGACCAGTTGTTTTAATTTACAGCATGTTTTGTGTTAATCACCCATACTTCCATATTCTCCTTCATCTGTGTTGACATGTCAAAAAATGTAAAAAATATCTCCTAAGTGGATAAGCCCAGATTTGGGAACACAGATTTGGAGTCACTCCAAATATTAGAGAGATGAAAAAAGCTTTTTTTTTATTCAGCAGAAACTCTTTCATTTGTATGTTTTTATTCATATTTTTTTTACATAAAGTCTATTTATTTATTTAAAAGAAAAATTTAAAAAAATATTTTAAATATTTTTTGCAGAGACCCACCAAGCCACCTTGTGTGTCTCGTCGATGGAGTTCTTTTTACATACATTTTTTTATTGTTTTTATCTATTTTAACCTAATATACACACAAAAAGAAAGGAAAAATAAAACTAACCATCACGCCGCTTTCCCGCACGGGTAGGCAGAGAGAATCGAACGCCACACCACTCTGTCTTTGCAAACATTCTTCGCCTCTTCTACATTCATGCATCTCCTCATAAGTACCCGACGATTATTACGACTCCTGACCAGGCCGCTTTCAAGTATTTGACATACCTGATTGTGCCATATAAACTATTTTACATTTTTTTATAGAATTAACTCTTGATCATTTACCCATTCTTTTATTTTGCCTTTGTTCCATATTTTATTTTGACCTCTAACCTCCGTGGACAACAAATGAAAAATGTTTTCAACTATATATTGAAGCGTTCGAGCCTATATTTACTGTTAATTCTTGGGACTATCAACCTTCGTTGTGGGTAAATCGTGTATCATGGTTGTGTACTAGAAGATTTCCATATTTTTGTCTAGTTTTTTGTTCAACGATGATACTCATCCACATTCCACGTACCGGTAGCAGCTTTCAATGTTTGTATATCATATGGGGTCCGAATCCTGGATTATAATCACATACATGAGAAACGCCAGAAAATATCCTTTTCATTTTATTATTTTAGCTTATAATTTGAACAGATAATAATAATAATAATAATAATAATAATAAAACCCTTATCCGTACCCCAATGGTGCATAGGGCACTGCTTCATATGAACACAGTGTGATCTTGATCGTTTACACACGAAGGAAAGGTGATCAGCCCTCCGCTTCAGGTACCAGTCCAGTGTAATATTGAATAAATATTACAGTGAAAAAATCACTTATTTATTTGACCCCCCCTGGGAATCGAACCCGGCACCTCCAGAACGGTAGCCGAGCGAGCTGACCATTACACTATAGAGGCGGACAAATTTTTATAGCTTCAAAACTGCTTATTTCATTCCACAAAGACTAAATGTTAGACAGATTTATATTATCCACTGACACTTCGTGATGGAATTGCATTTTAATATATTATTAGATTAAAACCAATATTTTTAGCTTTTCCACTTTATTTTTATTTGACCAGCGACCGGGTTTCGTCGTTACCGACATCATCAGACTGGTGGGAGGCTATACCAATTGTTATGTTATATATAAAACAAGGTTATAAAGTTATATAAAATCGTGCTCTCAATACAAAAAAAAACCTTTATAAAAAATATTATTAATATCATACAATACTTAAATTCACTCAAATTAAATTAATTTCTCAACAAAATTATATCAAATCATGGTTATCAACTCCTGCCTTGTTTTATATATGACATAACAATTTGTATAGCCTCCCACCAGTCTGATGATGTCGATAACGACGAAACCCGGTCGCTGGTCAAATAAAAATAAAGTGGAAAAGCTAAAAAATATTGGTTTTAATCTAATAATATATTTAAATGTTAGACGTTTAATTACCTAAGTTTGTTTCGATTTCAAATTTTGTTTAAATTATTTATTGAAAAAACAGATTGGAGTTGCTTTTTCTTTTAGACGTATCACTCATGTAGTAATGTTTTACAATTTTTTTACATTTTACTTTTTTTCTTTTATCTTTTTCATCATCTTTTAATTTATTATTTTTTTTGGTTTATTTTTCTGTTAGTCAAGTGTTTGTAGTTTATATTAACAATTTTATTTTTATTTTACTTCTTATAATATATATTGTATTCTTGCCTTTGTTCTTTGCGGTGTTATGGACATGTGGAGCGAATGGATAGCGAGAGAATGACTAAGAAAATATATGTGGCGAATGTGAGAGGGAAAACAGAACGTGGACGACCGAAAAAGACTTGGCACGATCAGATCAATCAGAACCTAAAATCTGGCGGTGTCAAAAGTCTGCATAATCGGAGGGCATGTATGACTAGATGTATGGATGTGAAGGAGGCGAGGAGTGTATGTCAGGACAGAAGAGTGTGGCGTTCCATCCTCTCTGCCTACCCCTGCGCGGAAACGGCGTGATGGTAGTAGTAGTATTCTTGCCAGTGTCCTTTACTATGTATTTTATTTATTGACTTGGCGTTTAATTTGTAGAACTCCATTTTAATTTATGTTTTAATTTAAATCAAACACAGATTTTTTGAGTCTACTCAAAAAATGAGTAGACTCAAAAAATCTGTGTTTGATTTAAATTAAAACATAAATCCTTTACTATGATCTAAAATACATTGTATACGTACACTCAGGTGGGATCTTTTTTTGTATTTTTATTATTATTTTTTTATTTGTATTTATATTAGTTATAAATAACGGAAAAAAAAGTGCTACAAAGTATTGAGCCTGTCTCTGACAGATTTTCTAAGATTTTAATTTGTAGCTTGTATCGAATTGTTATGTAATAGAGACATGGGTGCCCAGAGATCTGTTTTCGACAACTACTAATCGGTATTGAGGAAAAGATATGCAATATTTACCCTCTGTTGAATATATATATCACATCGGCGAGTTTTACAACATTATGTAATATCTTTTGCTGAAAAACGAACTAATTACCCCATGCTGATTTCACCGTATTAAATTATTTCAGCTAGTCTTTCCATTTAACCGTAAGACTATCTGTAATACGTCAGTATTTTGAAATAATTTAATATTCATTTAATGTATATTTGACCACCTCCGTAGTGTAATGGTCAGCACGCTCGGCTACCGTTCTGGAGGTCCCGGGTTCGATTCCCAAGGGGGGTAAAATAAATATAAGTGATTTTTTCACTGTCATATTTATTAAATATTACCCTGGACTGGTACCTGAAGCGGAGGGCTCATCACTTTTCCTTCTTGTGTAAACGATCAAGATAACACTGCGTTTATATGACGCAGTGCCCTATGCACCATTGGGGTGCGGATAAGGGTTTTTTTTTATATATATATAACTTTGTGATTTTCATTTTTATAATTAAAATGTAACTTTGTTTTAAAATCACTATTAATATTTTATTATGACTTAATTATAATGTCTACCGGTTTCGAAGCTAACCGCTTCTTTATCAAGACTGATTAATAGAAATTAATAGTATTAATCAGTCTTGATAAAGAAGCGGTTAGCTTCGAAACCGGTAGAAATTGTAATTAAGTTATAATAAAATATTAACTGTGATTTTAAAACAAAGAAAAACAAAGATTCATTTAAATTTTAATTAAATATTCGTGTTCCTTTTTAAAACGATTATTTATTTATATTTATTGTAAATGCAGTAAGTTGGTAGAATTTCATTTGAAATTTTTGGTAATGTATCCAAAATAAAAATGAAATGATTGGGTGGAATTATATTTTTATTTTAATTTATACAAGGATATGTAATGTGACGCGTTTCGTCTTATCAAGACATTATCAAACTCGGGTTTGATTATAAAATAAATTTAAATAAAAAAAAACTTAAAAGTAGGGTTTAATTTTTTTTAAATGTTTTCTTCGCACTCTAAGGGTTAAACACGTATTTGCTATGGAAAAAATCCCATGGATTAAGCGACATTGATAAACCCTTGTTAAAAAGAATCCACAGGGGGTTTATACAATAAACCTCGTTTAATTTTAATCTCATATTATAAATGTTAAATATTTAGTATTCTCGAAGCATTTTGTGGCAATGCGGTGTTAATATGATATTCGCCAAAAAATTATTAATTTTAATCCTAGCGCAGTTCACGCAGTAAATAAACACAAAATAAACTACCGTCTTGTCGTGTTCCCGAATGATAAAGCAGAAAATCATTTTTCACTTATTTTAATTTAAATGTAAAAATAAAACACTCGTATAAGACCACTTTTTGAGTTTATTCATGTAAACACGACAAGACTGATTAATACTAGTTTATTAATACTAGTGTGTCAATAATTAATAGTGTATTAATCAGTCTCGATAAAGAAGCGGTTAGCTTCGAAACCGGTAGACATTATAATTAAGTTATAATAAAATATATTGTGATTTGAAAACAAAGTAACATTTTAATTATAAACAATAATTCTTCATCTTCAAACCCTTATCCGCACCCCAGTGGTGCATAGGGCACTGTGTCATATTAACGCAGTGTTATCTTGATCGTTTACACATGAAGGAAAGGTGATCAGCCCTCCGCTTCAGATACCAGTCCATGGTAATATTGAATAAATATTACAGTGAAAAAATCACTTATATTTATTTTACCCCCCTTGGGAATCGAACCCGGGACCTCCAGAACGGTAGCAGAGCGTGCTGACCATTACACTACGGAGGCGGACAAAAAATTAACATTAAGTTGAAAAATAATTCCTTACTTTAAAAATTAGAACTGTTATTTTTCCATTTTTATTTTACAAGTCATGTTTTATAAATCATTGCCATATATTAATTAATTGTTTTTTAAATATTATGAGTTTAATTTCTTTTTTACTACTTACTTACTGGTACTTCTATCTGCAGTGCACACATAATACGGCATTAATACCGCATACGTATGTGGTTCACACGAGTAAAAAATCAAATTATAAAACATAACGAAACGAAATAAATTAGATGTCACCCTTTAACATAAAAGTTGTGCAAATTATTCAAAATAATAATTGCTTCATGCGGTAAAACGTGATTCGACTTACGAAAATGTTAAGAAAAAAATATCATACATTTTATGGCTAACTAAACGCTATGCCACTCCCTGCAGGGGTCAGAAATTCTTTCCAAACAGTCTTCGCCTCTTGCGAATTCATTCATCTCTACAAACATACACGCCGAATATTCTGACTTCTATTTTGAATAATAATCTCTCTACAACATTTTGAGTGTGTCCCAATACTAATAATAATAATAATAAAACCCTTATCCGTACCCCAATGGTGCATAGGGCACTGCTTTATATAAACGCAGTGTTAACTCGATCGTTTACACATGAAGGAAAGGTGATCAGCCCTCCGCTTCAGGTACCAGTCCAGGGTAATATTGAATAAATATTACAGTGAAAAAATCACTTATATTTATTTGACCCCCCCTGGGAATCGAACCCGGGACCTCCAGAATGGTAGCCGAGCGTGCTGACCATTACACTACGGAGGCGGACGGACGGACGGACGGACCAATTACAGTAGTTATTTTCATATTATTTTTTGACATCTCATCAAAGATGAAGAAGAATATGGAAGTCTGGGCATTTACGGGGCTGACGAACGTCATAGGCAGGTTTAAGTGATCACTTTACACACGTGTAACATTCACCAATTCTACCCATTATTGACAACCACACTACTCAAATTCTTGGAAGTTCTATATACTTACATGTATATGAACCAATTTAGAAACCTTGTTCTTGAATCACTAGAACTTCACTAGAGACATCCATATTCTTAATTCTTTTTTGATGAGATCTCAAAAAAATAATGAGATGTCTCTAGTGAAGTTCTAGTGATTCAAGGACAAGGTTTCTAAATTGGTTCATATACATGTATATAGAACATCCAAGAATTTACTAAAATTCTTGGATTGAAAACCACACTACTAAGTGTGGTTTTCAATAATGGGTAGAATTGGTGAATGTTAGACGTGTGTAAAGTGATCACATAAACCAGCCTATGACGGTCGTCAGCCCCGTAAATGCCCCGACTTCCACATTCTTCTTCATCTTTGATGATATGTCAAAAAAATAATATGAAAATAATTCCTGTAATTGGAGATAATCCAGATTTTGTGAACAAGTATTTGGACACACTCAAAATGTTGTAAATAATTTCATTTCCATCGTTTTTAATGTAAAATTTTCACGATTTTTACGATTTTTAAACGAATTTTCACCTTTTTTTAAATTCTGAGACAAAGGGATTTAAAAGCGTGTTGTTTTTTATCCTCTTTTTTAGTGAAGATCAAACAATCCAGAAATTCATGATACACGATGTATCGGAGGGTGCCAAAAATTGTTCTTTCGTTGCCTTATATGCGGTGCTACGCAAGCTGTGAACCTGTAACCCTTTTTAAAATATGTTTTAACGACATCTTCACAAATATGAAGAAGAATGTGGAAGTCTGGGTATTTATAGGTCTTATTACCAGTTATAGGTTAGTTCAAGAGATGTAGTGTAATATATATATATATATATATATATATATATATATATATATATATATATATATATATATATATATATATATATATATGTATATATATATATATATATATATATATATATGTATATATATATATATATATATATATATACATATATATATATATGTTTATATATATTTATATATATATATATATATATATATATATATATATATATATATATATGTATATATATATATATATATATATATATATATATATATATATATATATATATATATATATATATATATATATATATATATTATATATATATATATATATATATATATATATACGTTTTGAAAAAATCAGAGACTCACTAAACCAGCATACTTCTCTTTTCGGAGAAGTTCTTTTTTACACAGTTTGTTTTTATTATATTATTATCATTGTTATTATTTAAACATAGTAAATTATTTACACAAAAAAAATGTTTGATGGGAATTTACTATATATATTTTTATTTCACAATATTAATTCTTCGTTCGTTCCTTTATTTTACCTTTGCTCGTAATATAAGATAAATGTTCGCTAATAGTATAAGAAAAATGTAAGGCTGCCTTGAAACGATATTTTCCGAAAATGGCGCTATATAAATGAGCAGCCAAATATAATTTTTGTGTTTATACAAAAAAATGTTTGGCATGGACCTAAACAAGGGCCCACGAATGTCGAGCCACCGCGTACGAGAGTCACACGTGAAGTATTTTATTCAGCTTCCGTTCTGAAATAATACAATTCATGAGAAAACGGAGGCGTGACTCAGTGACAAAATTATTGCATAATGCCTCAACGGCGAGGGGAGATGGCCACTCTTCGTCTTCGTTTTGAGGGCTTTTTTTGCTAAAATCCATCAATATTAAAATAAGGAATAAACCCAACTCATCTGTTTATTTTAGAGAAACTGCAAGTAATTGTGTTCAACGTTTATCTAGTTTCTTGAACGTCTCACTGTGCAGGGAAATGACCGTTTTTTTCTTTATTTTGAGGGCAAAATTAATCATTACTATCTTGGTGTTGGGTTTTGGTCCTGTGGTTAGTGTCGCGGCTCACCGAAATAGTATGAATTTGAAATATTTGTGTAAATAATAAAAACACAAATGTTTTTTTTTTTTTTTAATATACAAATAAATGTATAATTATTTAGTTATGTCATTCTTTTACTTATTTTTTTTTTACAAAAATGTTAATAATATTAGTATATAATCACTCACCGAGATTTTTATGTCTATCGGTTTCGAGATGTACCCGTCTCTTCCTCAGGACAATCACTACTACAGCATGCAAACAATACCACCCTTCACCACCTGCTGCGGTAGTGATTGTCCTGACGAAGAGACGGGTACGTCTCGAAACCGGTAGATATAAAAATGTCGGTGAGTGGTTATATACTAATATTATTAAAAAAATTGTTAAAAAAAGTAAGTTAAAATGACCAACCACAAAGTAAATTCTTTAAATTTTAATAATATTGAAAATATCGTTTTTAATTTATTTATTGATTTGGCGTTTGATTCGTAGAACTCCATTTTAATTTATGTATTAATTTTAAATCAAACAGATTTTTTGAGTCTACTAAGTTGTATTTTATTAACAAAAACATATAAACGAATGTCAAACTACATTCGTTTGATAATGCCCTAACAAGGCGAAACAATTATCACAGTATAATTTTTTATGTGTTTCTGTTAATAAAATACAACTAAGTAGACTCGAAAAATCTGTGTTTGATTTAAAATTAATACATAAATCGTTTTTAATGTTTATATCACCGTTAATTGTAAAGCGCCCTTACGGTTTTTTTTCTTTTTTTTATTTCTCACGAAAACGACGATATACAAATTCAATTATAAATTAATTTATAATACTTAAATATGTATGTTTACGTAAATATATGTACATACATTTGTTATATGAAATTGTTTTACATTATCAAAAAAATTGTTTTTTATTTAATTGAGAAGAGAATGTTAAAAAATGTGAATCCAAGATCAAAGGATAAATATACACGAAGAATGAATATACTGACAGACATCTACATATATAATTTATTACCTTTTACTTTTCACCTGTAGATGAAAACATACGTAGTTTACAAAACTAGTCGCGTGTAATTAAATAAAATTCATTGAGAAGTATAATACAAGTCGCTCACTCCTTTCAACAACGTCATAAAACAAAAAACTTGATTTTTCAGGAAAACGTTTTCAAAGTTTAAAAATATAATACAATGTATTAAAAATAAATATCAAGCCACTCAGTGAATTTTTTACTATGCAACATATCTTTCTAGGTAAAACCTGAAGGTTTTTTCTCCATTTGTAAAATATTAAGTACATAAAAATTAAACAATACCTTCTTTTCAATTTGTAAAAACAACACTTTCTGTCCTGTAGCGGGTAAATATTAAGTTAAAAATATGCCGCTTTTTCTGGGATATAGTACATTTTCTGGGCATACCGAAAACATACATAACTGAAAATTTACGATTTATGATATATAACGTTCTTGAAAGGAGTGAGCGAAGTGTTCAATTTTTTTTAATAATCGACAGACATTTATGTTACAAAAATTAAAGGTCAGTCGGAATTAAACCATCAACGCCAGCTCCACAGTCGAGCGTCTAATCATTAAATGTGACTATCTTGAAAAACATGGCATATAATTTTATTGAATCTTGAATTACATAGCACGATAATAGGAGGCCTCGCGCGAATCGCCGAAGTCAGTTTCCCCGCAGTTCCCTTCTAAACTTTCGCGAAAGCGCGGAGCTTTAAAAAATCATATCAAAGTTCGCGATACAGGCGCGAGATGGCACTTAACACAGCTTTAAGCTGAAATTTCAAACGAGCTTTTCACTGGTGGCTATTTGCGAAACTTTCGCAGTGAATGAATATTTTAATTCATTTGATAATCTGATATGATACTCGAATATCGTTAAAAATTAAGATGACGTACTTGGTGGGACCTCTGACGGAGATCATATATGTAACTATACACCTATAATTTTGTACATACCTTTATACACTTATTAAACTTTTAACTGTGCAACAGATCTTTTTAGCTAAGACCTAAATGTTTTTTCTCCACTTGAAAAATATTTGGTATATTTAAATAATAATTAATAATAATCATAAAACCCGTATCCGCACCCCAATGGTGCATAGGGCACTGTGTCATATTAACGCAGTGTTATCTTGATCGTTTACACATGAAGGAAAGGTGATAAGACCTCCGATTCAGGTACCAGTCCATGGTAATATTGAATAAATATTACAGTGGAAAAGTCACTTATATTTATTTTACCCCCCTTGGGAATCGAACCCGGGACCTCCAGAACGGTAGCCGAGCGTGCCGACCATTACACTACGGAGGCGGACAAATATTAAATAATAATTAAACAATACATTTTCTTCAAAATGCAAATATCAATATTTTCATTCATCATTTTCTTTTGGAAAATTCGCGTTCGTAAATACGTTGTTTTCGTTAGTTGATAATGAATGAGGTCTCAGAAACGATGGGCTTATTTTAATATTGGTAACATCGCTCAATTATTGGCAATGATAAGTGTTTAATATATTTTTTAAAAAAAATAAACAATCTCTTTTCTTCAAAATGCAAAAACAACAATTGTGCCCTGTAGCGGGTAAATATTAAGTTAAAAATATGCCGTTTTTGCTGGGATATAGTACACTTTCTGGGCATTCCGAAAACACGCATAACTGAAAATTGTCGATTTTCGATATATGACGTTGTTGAAACACCTATATGGTGACATGTTTTTCGTTGTTGATATTTTGAAGAAATAAGACACGTTTCAATGAGCATTTAAAACACTTGTGTTTTGCATCTTATGACTATATTGACATCTCAACATAGATGGAGAAGAATATGGAAGTCTCGGTATTTACATGGCTTCCTAGTCGTCATAGTCTTCCACCATGAGATGGAATGACAGCTGGGAATCAACTTGAGGCTAATCCCTCTTAAAACAGGCCACAAGACTTACACCAAGAAGAACATTTCATATCAAGTATTTTATTTTTATTTTAAACCCTCATTTTGCTTACTTACATTATCGATTATCAGAATGGGGTCTCAAGCTAAGAATAAATCCGTTAGATGTTGTTTTACACTCTAACCCTGCTGCGCTAAATCAGGGGTATTTTTTACCCCATGCATTTCTCACATATACAGGATGAACCGGACAGATTTAAAAGAAAAACTTGAAGGAAAATAAATCTTTTGTCTTTTTTTGTCGGAATGATTTGAAGTGTAGTCACAACATTTTGGATGTGTCAAAATTCTTGTTCACAAATCGGGTTTTTGCAAATTGTATTTTATGAATCTTAACGAAGAAGAAGATGAAAAGGGTCTCTGCTAGAGCTTATTCAAATCGACCGATGATACTTATACTATATTTATAATGTGAATTTTCATAAACCATAATTAATTTTTTCTCTCACATTTTTCTCAAAACACTCAAAAATCCGAATGATTTCCTAATCCGAACCCACTGCGCGATATGCGTTTTCTGAAAGAAATGAAGGCTTAAATGAAAATTTTGGAAAAAAACGCACTTATTCACTGATCATAATAACTGGAGAGCTTCATCTTCAAAACATCGAACCCGCGACGCCACTTTCGTAGTTGAGCGTCTACCCAACTAAGCCGCTGTCGTCTGTTTATAGATACATTTACAGGTGAAACGCAGTGTTATCTCGATCTCGAAAAATGAAAATACGACCTTAGCAAAAGTGCCTTAGTTTTCGAGATATTTATGAATTTTCCGAAAATCTACCACCTAGATCAGTTTTTTGAGTGCCAATTCTTAAATTTTAATATTTTAGGATTCTAATTTATGTTTCTATGACGTTTTCCACCCTGTATATGTAGGATGACATAATAATAACGAACAATAAAGTACCTCAATCGATATGACACATGTATTATTTTCCATTAAGTAACATTAAGGGCAATGACCCATTTAAAGTTATGAATGTAAGTGCATCCGGTCTTGCTTTATGCTAACCAATCGATATCCTAGCGCAGTGGTTGGCAAACTGCAGCGCGCGAGCCGCAAGCAACCCTAAGGCGCCTCGAGTGCGTCTTTAGCGAATATTTTAAGGGCAAAAATATCGCGTATCCTTAAATTAGGCAGCTGCCTGACTTATCCCTCACTCCTTTCAACAACGTCATATATAATAAAAAAATCGTCAATTTTCAGTTGTGCATGTTTTCGATATGCCCAGAAAATGTACTTTATCCCAGCAAAAGAGGCATATTTTTAACTTAATATTTACCCGCTACAGGGCAGAAAGTGTTGTTTTTGCATTTCGAATAAAAAGTATTGTTTAGTTTTTTTTTTACATACTAAATATTTTTCAAATGAGGAAAAAACCTTCAGGTTTGACCTGAAAAGATCTGTTGCACAGTAAAAAGTTCAATAAGTGGCTGGATATTTATTTTGAATACATTGTATTATATTTTTAAACTTTCAAAACGATTTCCTGAAAAATCATTTTTTTGTTATATGACGTTGTTAAAAGGAGTGAGCGATAAATATGTGGTTTTAAAAGTAAATTCAGCCCTATGTTTAATATCGGGTATTATAGTCAGGTTACAAGTTTTTGCCAGTAAACTCAAGATTTATATACATTTTATATATATATATATATATATATATATATATATATATATATATATATATATATATATATATATATATATATATATATATATAAATTTAAATGTATATAGTTCGCCTCCGTAGTGTAATGGTCAGCACGCTTGGCTACCGTTCTGGAGGTCCCGGGTTCGATTCCCAGGGGGGGTCAAATAAATATAAGTGATTTTTACACTGTAATATTTATTCAATATTACCCTGGACTGGTACCTGTAGCGGAGGGCTGATCACCTTTCCTTCATGTGTAAACGATTGAGATAACACTGCGTTTATATGAAGCAGTGCCCTATGCACCATTGGGGTGCGGATAAGGGTTTACAATATATATATATATATATATATATATATATATATATATATATATATATATATATATATATATATATATATATATATATATATATATATATATATATATGTATATATATACATATATACATATATATTCTAAAAAAAAAATCATTTAGATCCAACAATTTGTTGTAATTCGCTGTTGACTAATAAGTTTGACAACCACTGGCCTAGAGCGTAAGGCGTTTGAAAAGAAGCCACCCTTCGTACAGGGTGTGCCTAGCAAATATAACAGTGCTTGTTGAGATTCCGAGTTGATATACAAATATTTAAATTAGTTAGGTACTGTCGTAAATATGACCGATATGTCGATTTTTTTTTAACTTTATATATTCGATCAACGCTTACTTGTCCATCTCCATAGTGTAGCAGTTAGCATGTCGCTCATTCCTTTCAAGAACGTCATAAATAAAAAAACTTGATTTTTCAGGAGAACGTTTTTAAAGTTTAAAAATATAATACAATGTATTAAAAATAAATACCAAGCCACTTATTGAACTTTTTACTGTGCAACAGATCTTTTTCGGTAAAACCTGAACGTTTTTTCTCCATTTAAAAAATATTTAGTATAGTTAAAAAATAATTAAACATAACCTTTTCTTATAAATGCAAAAACAACACTTTCTGCCTTGTAGCGGATAAATATTAAGTTTTAAATATATGCCGCTTTTGCTGGGATATAGTACATTTCCTGGGCATCCCGAAAACATGCACAACTGAAAGTTGACGTTTTTTGATTTATGACGTTCTTGAAAGGAGTGAGCGATGTATCACTCAATTTTGGGTGCTTTGCCAGTAAATAGTGTTTGAAGGAGACGTGTATTTACCAGTGCTTACTACTTTTTATTTTATTATGATTTTATGTTATAGGACTTTTTGTTTCACTATCAGTGTATTCATTAGTGTATTTTTTTTTAATATAAGGTACTGTATATATGTATTATATTGATTTTTTTATTGGAAGGAAAAACAACAGTTACAATATATGATAAATCAGAATACAAAAAAATTATAAGTACCAATTACAGTTCTTCACACCTATGCATAAGAAAAGTCTATATATAAATAAAAAGAGACATGAGACAAGGATGGGATAAAGAGAAAAGGAGAAGACAGTGATAGGAAAAGAAGAAAAGGAGAGGACTGGGAATAGAATTACCCTTTTAGGTTTATAAGATTTCGAACAATTTAGCTTTAAAGTTTGAAAGATTGGAGTAAAACATATCAAGGTGGGTACAACATTCATTGAATTTCCCACAACTTCGATAAATAAAGGATTTTTTTAAATAGTTATTTGATGGTGCTGGATTATAAAAAGGTCGCAATAAATAAATAAATCAAATAAGTACTATCTACCCTCTGATAGTACTTATTTGATTTATTTATCAACCTCAAACAGTTTTCAGAGCAAGGATATTTCCTGAATCCGGCGGATTCTGAAAGCAGCCGACACATCTGACTTGCCTGAAAGAACAGCATGAAGGCGACCCACTGGTAGTACTTGGCCGGCCGGTGGGGGCCGTTTTCCCCGCTCCTCACTCCCGGGTAGGCCTCCTGGCTCTTCCCGTCCACCGTGAACGTGGAGTGGATCCAGCAGTACGTGTTCAGGACGTCTTCCGGGATGTCCCTAAAGAATAGCCCATTTGAACTATGTGTATTTCCATATTATAATACGTGCTTCAACGTAAGATATATCACAAATTTAATACTGAATTTTTTAATAATTTCTAATATATTTATAATAAACAACTGGTCAAATAATGAGTTTGAAAAAAAATTACATATAAAGATATTCAATTCAATTTATTCAATAATTAATATATACATTACAAACTAACATTTAAGGCGTATACATTAAAAAACAAATTAAAATGTAAGCAAGAAGACTCTTGTTAAACGTGTAGAAGAATCCCGCTTCGGAATACTCCTTCAGACACATGGAACAGATCAATATCCAATGAGATATTGTTCAACATAGCGGTAGCTCTTCCTACAGGCATAACCATCGGCAGGTTGGTCCTGTGTATAGGAATGTGAACAATCTATGCCGACGCTGTCTTAGGTAACTATCGGGAACATACAGACCAATGTTCCGGATAATTTCAGGATTATCGATCATACCGCGCAACAATGGATAAAAATGCGTAATCAAATACACATTCCTTCTAGTCTCTGAACTATTGTAGCCAAGCATACCCTGGAGAAACTGGGTCGGGTAGAGCCAAGGATAATAGCCGTACTCTCTCATGTAGAGATACCTCAGAAACTTCTTTTGGACTTTCTCTACCATAATATCTATGTTGAGATACAAATAATGAAGTTTCGTCTGTGAATACCTGGTGTGAATGCAGTCGATGGGGTTGCCGACATACTGTCTTGTTGTAACCGCCACTGAGAATGTGACCAGCATGGCCGCGGTGGCGCCACAGTGCAGCTTGAACGCTGTGGACTCCGTGCGAACTGGGTTTATCTAGAAATGAAAAAGAAACATTGATATCTCAACATAGATGAAGAAGAATATAGAAGTCACGGTATTTATGAGGCTTAAGTTAAAAAGTTCGTCCGCCTCCGTAGTGTAATGATCAGCACGCTCGGCTACAGTCCCGGGGTTCGATTCCCAAGGGGGGTAAAATAAATACAACTGATTTTTTTTCACTGTAATATTTATTCAATATTACCCTGGACTGGTACCTGAAGCGGAGGGCTGATCACCTTTCCTTCATGTGTAAACGATTAAGATAACACTGCGTTTATATGATGCAGTGCCCTTTGCACCATTGGGTGCGGATAAGGGTTTTATTATTATAAAGTTTAAAAAAATGATACATTATTTTAATAACTGGATTCATGTAACATAAAAAGCTGGGATGTTTACATATTTTTATTATTAGTTGGGTTTCTATATTTCTGGTACAAATTCTCTCACCTAACATTAAATGTTACATTATGTATATTTATTAATTTGTTTATTGAACGGCTAAAGCCCTAAACATAATACATATATGCAGTGTCTAATATAAAAATACACTAATGAATACACTAATAATAATAATAAAACCCTTATTCGCACCCCAATGGTGCATAGGGCACTGCGTCATATAAACGCAGTGTTATCTTGATCATTTACACATGAAGGAAAGGTGATCAGCCCTCCGCTTCAAGTACCAGTCCAGGGTAATATTGAATAAATATGACGGTGAAAAAATCACTTATATTTATTTTACCCCCCTTGGGAATCGAACCCGGGACCTCCAGAACGGTAGCCGAGCGTGCTGACCATTACACTACGGAGGCGGACACTACACTACACTAATAGAGAAACAAAAAGTCTTAAACATAAAATAATAATAAAATAACAAATAGTAAGCACTGGTAAATACTCGTCTCCTTCACACACCATCAGCGAGCAGCGAGAGAGAGTGAAACACGACGTTTAAATTTATCCATTATAACATGGAGAAGAAATGCTGAGAAAGTACAGATTTCAAGGAGGATAACAATATATTAAATAAATCTATACTTTCAAAAGCATTGGCTAACATGTGAAGCCGCGGAATCGGAGAGAACATGGCACAGTTTGCATTATGTACAAATACTACGAATACAGATTTTTATTAAAAGCATTGTTAACTTTGTGGCATGGTAATATAACACCCTTCTTACGCCGCTTCCCCGCAGGGGTAGGCAGAGAGAATAGAACGCCACACCACTCTGTTTTTGCAAACATTCTTCGCCTCTTCCACTTCATGCATCTCCTCATACATTCCCGCCGATTGTTTCGACTCCTAACCTGACCGCTTTCGAGTATTTGGCATACCTGATCGTGACAAGTTTTTCTCGGTCTTCCTCTGCCTCTTTTTCCAATTACATTCGCCCCATAAATTAGTTTTACTTGCAATTTAATTTTCGTGAAACCCAGGTAACATTTAAGGTGACATTACTATATATCTTTTTGTCCGCCTCCGTAGTGTAATGGTCAGCACGCTCGGCTACCGTTCTGGAGGTCCCGGGATTCGATTCCCAAGGGGGGTAAAATAAATATAAGTGATTTTTTCACTGTCATATTTATTCAATATTACCCTGGACTGGTACCTGAAGCGGAGGGCTGATCAACTTTCCTTTATGTATAAACGATCAAGATAACACTGCGTTTATACGCAGTGCCCTATGCACCATTGGGGTGCGGATAAGGGTTTTACTTTTTTTACTTACTATATATCATTAGAATCCTAACTGTCCATCAAACCTCCTCCCTTAGTTTTTCCCTCTACCTCATTCGCTAAACTCCCTTTTTCCTTTGCCTTCCTTATTATCATCAATTTGTAATTAAGGTTTTTTTTTAATGTTCAAGTACTATCTACCCTCTGATTGCAAACAGCTATATATGGTATCAAACGTTTTGACCAATATCACTACTGTAGTCTGTTCTTGGTTGATTGGAAGATATTGTTTTTTAGCAATATGCTCGCCAACGTACTTAGTTCTATTCTGTACATGAAGTTGAAATAAATAAATAAATAAATTTAACGTTTTTGAATTTTTCACTTAAAACACCGTTTTCGTAAAAATAAGTTTTTCATCGAAATAAATATACGGTTTTGAAAAGAAAAGAGTAATTTAAAGGTGAAAAGTTAAAAAAAATGATTTAAATTTTTTTTTTCATCATATATTGTAAAAAATAACAAATTCCAATACGCATTATTAAAAAAATCGGGCGCGAACAGACATGTGAACTCTCCAGTGGTCTCCGTTGGAATGAATTCTGTGTTTGCGAATATGCAGTTAATAAATAAATAAGTACGATTGTTTTTGAATTCTTTAAAAAGTAAATACTAAGTAAAAAATATCCATGGCTTCTCGCGCAGCCGGTCGCGTTCTGCAGATATGAGAGTAAATATGATATGATATGAGATATGAGATATGAGATATGAGATACCCTTAAGAAAAGAGTCCAATGTTCCTTTGTTAGAGTACCGTAGAACGGGGCTACTTGAACTTTGATGTGTTACTTGAGCCCAGTACAAAAATTTAGATCTGTATTTGGTCTACAATAATGAAAGTATCGACGTGATTCATAATTTCCCTGACAGGTGACACTTATTGTCACGATTGTAGATCAAATACAGATTTAATTTTTTTTACACTGAGCTCATGTAAGTAGCACATCAATGTTCAAGTAGCCCCGTTGTACGGTACGTGTAGCGTTGCGTTAAATTTTAGCGTTGAAATACTAAAGTGTGAAATTTTAATGATCAGTGATACGCTCATCTGAACGCTGTCTGAACTGTCATACGATTATATTATTGTCAGAATCATTAGATCATTTAAAAGTGTATGATGAATTGAAAAATCACTCATTTCATGGTTGTTTTAAATAAATTAGGACTAGGTTTCTGGATTATTTTAATTATATCTCAAACAAAAATGAAAAAGAATATAAAAGTTTGGGTATTTACCCGTCTTACGATATTTCATAAAGGTTTTTGTTACCGTAGAACGGGGCTACTTGAACTTTGATGCGTTACTTTAGCCCAGTACAAAAAAAAACAATACATTTTCTTCAAAATGCAAAAAACAACACTTTCTGCCCTGTAGTGGGTAAATATTAAGTTAAAAATATGCCGCTTTTGCTGGGATATAGTACATTTTTGGGCATTCCGAAAACATGCACAACTGAAAATTTACGATTTTAGGTTTATGACGTTGTTGAAAGGAGTGAGTGATGTGATAAATATGTTACCATAATATGGTAAATATGCAATTCTGAAATTTCTTAATTTGGTAGGTGTACCTTGAATAGAATAAAGTTTGCGGAACACTGACATAGATGACAATACAATCCCGCTAATTCAGTATTGAAGTAGATGACTTGTTTTATTTTTAATTATTTTTTTTAATAAAGAGAAATATTTGTGTTTTTATTATTCACACCAATATTTCAATTTCATACTATTTCTATGAGCCTAAGCGGCTCATTATTAGAAATAGGTATCAAATTGTGGTAGAGTGGGTTCGAACCGAGAAACTCTGACTTAAGAGTCCGCGACACTAACCACGGGACCACAACCCGACATAAAAATTCATTTTGATAAGTGTGTTAATTGCGATTTGTGTGCTATACTCGTATATATATATATATATATATATATATATATATATATATTATGTAGTCTTTACCTCGTACGAGGTAAGAACTACATACATAATAATCTTCACACACACAAAGCATGTAGTAATCTTTCAAAGTATAACATTATAATATTGGTATTATCGACTAGTAAACCAGTGGTTTTTCAAGTGTCATGATGACTTGCCTTTTAGACTAAGTCAGTTATCCTCAACAATTCGCTCGCGGGCATAACGGTATATTAATTTGTATTGAGTTTTTTTAGTAGAATTCCATTTCTTTAGATTTTTTACTTAAAATTGGACGTTTTATACACGGAAATGGACATTTTCCTGACCTGACCTGAGCATGGGACCTGATGATGACAAGGTTCTTGTCAAAACCGGTTGGATAAAAGTGCCAGTAAAAAGTGGTTAAAAACAGATTAATTTTATTATATAAAGTTTATAAAATGTATCACACAGTTTCTGCGAAAAACATCCAAGAAACGCCTTACAAATAAAATTGTACGTTCAACATATCAAATTAGACGTTTTACAAAACAAATAGGATGTTTTATTGTATTTAATAAAAAACATTTAATTTTTAAAAATAAATTCAAAGAAACAATCATGATAACACTTTGTGTGTGTTGATAATATCTTACTAAGATGAAACGCGTCACATATTATCATATATTGAAAGCTGTCACACCGCATGCCCAGATCTGATATAGAAGCATCTAGGCTTCCTGACAGATCTGCTCTTGCAAAGCAATTTTTTTTTTAACTAAGTTGCGAAATTTATTGAAGATGTGAAACAATATAAAATTGTATCCCGATTTTATTGTGAAATTACATTTAAAAGCTTTCAATATACCTGTCACTGCCAATCTAAATAAATACAAGATTGTAAGTCCATCACCAAATTTTCTAGAAGTACCCCAGTGTAGGCAGTGAAAGGGATTAGTGTTTAGTTCAATTAGTCAGCTAGATCAGCTAGATTCCGACTCGACGTTGGCCGGTACACAGACGCCCACAACCCCGACCATCACAGCAGACAGACACGGAACAGTATTATCATATATCGCTCGCTCTTTTCATGAACGTCATAAATCAAAAATCCTCAATTTTCAGCTGTGCATGTTTTCGGAATGCCCATAAAATGTACTATATCCCATCAAAAGAGGAATATTTTTAATTTAATATTTACCCGCTAAAGAGAAAGTGTTGTTTTTGCATTTTGAAGAAAAGGTATTGTTTAATTATTTTTTTTAAATATACTTAATATTTTTCAAATGTAGAAAAAACCTTTTTTAACATTTTTCAACTTTAAAAACGTTCTCCTGAAAAATCAAGTTTTTTTATTTATGACGTTCATGAAAGGAGTGAGCTAGATATGTAAATAAAAGTAGAATTCAATCCCATAACCTTGTTGAATTTTGGATATATTTGGCAACAACAATTTGGCATATTATATTCGGGCCTCTGTTCCACTGGTTTTCGATCCATGACTGGATCTATTAGATATATTGTTGGGGGCGTATAGTCCATTTGACCCAAAAATAGAGGTATCCATGATGATATTCGTGGAGTAATGATAGAATAACACACGTATTATCCACTTATATTAATCAAAGGAATAATATATGAGAATAGATTGATTCTTTGTTTTCGTAAGCGGATCTATTAAATAACGATTTAAATAACTCAGTTGGTGTATGTACATATACGAGTATATGTGTCGCCTACTTTCAAAATCCGCCAGATCCAAGTTTATAAGATTTTAATATAAATACTCCATCGGAATGCCAATTGTTGGTTTTACTGTTTAAATATTTATATACTTGAAAACCCTACTAACAAATACTTAAAAACAGCGTTTTATTTCAAATTCCGCTGTATTCATGAAACTTGCCTTCCGACCCATATCGACAATCAGAGAGCGGGAATAGGTCAAAAATTAATATGACGTCATTATCGGTTTGTGTCTCGTGTTTTTTATACAAATACTGAAAAAATCCAAAAAATTGGGAAAATTCTCTATTTCATAATATTTTATCTAAAGATATATCTTTGAACATAAATGTTACCCGGAGAATTTTTCATTTTTTATGAAATCGACTTACATGGATCTGGCGGATTTTGAAAGTAGGCGACACATATATGACTTATGAAAATCCACTCTACCAAATTTGATGGGCCATTATATATCATAATATATATAATATAATATAAAGTAGAAACCGTTTAAAAAACATCAATTCTCCAAGTATTTAAGGGTGAAAAATACGTTATCTCAAAAAAGTTCATCTTCCACATACCAACATGACTTTACAATACCAAAATGCAACTCCAAACAATTCCAACAGGACTTTAAATATTTGGGAACCAAGTGCTACAAAAACCTTCCTACATAGATTTAAAAAAAATGAAGACATTTAATTGCTTAAAAATAAGTTAAATGAATTATATATGTAAATGTTAATCGAAGAAAGAAAGAAACAACACACAAAAAATAATTATAATAAAAATAAATTATATTACTAACAAACAAATAATAAGTGTAAGTCCCTCTCCAAGCACAAGAGCTTAGTCTCTTTATTGGAGAGAACTGCGTTATTATTTTTTAAGATTGTAAAAGTAGAAACGTCTAGAAAATTAATTTAAATATATTTTTTTTATGTAATCATAGTAAATAAATAAATAAAAATATATCATTATGAGTACTAAGGTAATGGAAGATGATCATTAACAAAAGCGGTCCAAGTACCAGTTCAGGGTAATATAAAATAAATATTAGAGACAAAATTATTATGTCGGGTTGTGGTCCCGTGGTTAGTGTCGCGGACACAAAGTCAGTGTTTCTCGGTTCGAACCCACTCTACCACAGTTTGATACCTATTTCTAATAATGAGCCGCTTAGGCTCACAGAAATAGTATGAAATGGAAATATTTGTGTAAATAATAAAAACAAAAATATTTCTCTACTTTAAAAAATATATATATATATATATATATTTATTTTAACCCTTCCTGGAAAATCAAACCCACGACAATCCATGAACTGACTAACTAGTCGCCGTTTTAAGTAAGACAATACAACTAATTTTAAATATATTGAATTGTTGGGTAATATTTCCAAAATAAAACACGGTTTTTGTTGGATTGAATTCTACATTTATTCATTTATATTTTAATATATATAAAAAAATAAAACCCTTATCCGCACCCCAATGATGCATAGGGCACTGTGTCATATAAACGCATTGTTATCTTGATCGTTTACACATGAAGGAAAGGTGATCAGGCCTCCACTTCAGGTACCAGTCCATGGTAGTATTGAATAAATATTACAGTGAATAAATCACTTATATTTATTTTACCCCCTTTGGGAATCGAACCCGGGACCTCCAGAACGGTAGCCGAGCGTGCTGACCATTACACTACGGAGGCGGACAAATTCTGCCATATTTTAATACGTGACTAAAAACGTTTACAAAATGTTTTTAGTCAGTGTTTGATAATGTCCTAAGAAGACAAAACGCGTCACGTATTAAAATATACGTGAATAAATGTAGAATTCAATCCAACAAAAACCGTGTTTTATTTTGGATATATTACCCAACAATTCAATATGGAATTCTACCAACTTTCTGCAGTTACAATAAATAAATAGGGATGATTTTTGTAAAAATATTTAAAGGTTTTATGCACTGACGATTTAAAAAATACATACCTTTCCAGCTACGAGAGTATAGAACGCCATAGCTACCTCCATGACTGGCATATTTAAATGAAAAACTGCCTTTTTCCATTGAAAACAGTTTTTTTTACATTATCAAATCACCTAATATTTTTTATAACCATTCAAATTGTCATATTTACACCAATATAACTGTGAATAAAAAGAAAATACTTATTTACATAAACCTCTAAAATTATTATTGTTACTTATTTTTAATTTAGATTTGACTTGGTAAATACCACCACTTCTTAAAATATATTGTGCCACGTGTTTCACTATGCATTCCGCATAATAATGCTGCTGAACGTATCAAAACACGTGTCACAATAGATGTTAAGAAAAAGTGCTGTTTAACACGGAAAATTTAAATAAAAAATTACTAATTAATTATAAATATTACCACAAAGTAACTGTCAAATCAAATAACTTTTTTTTTATCTTTGTTATATTTATTATTTTTTTGTATTATTTTATTTTATTTGTTCGAGAATTGTACAGCTTTACTTATACAAAAGTACATTAACAATAATAAACATTACATTACATAAACAAAAAACGTTACATTAATAAAAATAAAGCCAATTAAACAATTCCACATTTCGCTTACTCCTTTCAAGAACGTCATAAATCAAAAATCGTCAATTTTCAGTTGTGCATGTTCTCGGAATGCACAGAACAGACTATATCTCATCAAAAGTGGCATATTTTTAACTTAATATTTACCCGCTACATGGCAGAAAGTGTTGTTTTTTTCATTTTGAAGAAAAGGTATTGTTTAATTATTTTTTTAAATATACTAAATATTTTTCAAATGGAGAAAAAACCTTAAGGTTTTATCTAAAAAAATCTGTTGCGCAGTAAAAAGTTCAATAAGTGGCTTGATCTTTATTTTTATACATTGTATTGTATTTTTGAACTTTAAAAACGTTCTCCTGAAAAATTAGGTTTTTTGATTTATGACGTTCTTGAAAGGAGTGAGCGATTTATGTTATAATCACTATTAAAATATTTTTATTAATCTGAAAAACCGGACGGATTATTTTTGTAACTGATAGTATGATATGTTTTGAAACGCTTGTCACAATAAATTTTAAGAGTGGATAAATATTTATTTTTATTATTTTTGATCTGACAAATCTAACGAATCGTAAACTTATAGTTAGTATGTGATTACTGTTTGTTTTAATATTAATAACAAACACTAAAATATCATATATTATTATTTATAACTTCACTTCGAGCGACTAAATGAAGGTTAAGCATGGAGTCACGATTTGATAGAGCAATTTTTTTGACAAACATCGTAAATCACCACAAATATATTCTATATCATTATATTATACTAATAAAACGAATTCACATTATTTGAGCTTAAAACGCGAATTTTGTACTAGGTTATTGCGAAAACACAACCGCAAAGCACACATTTTAAAGGTGAAATGTTAGATATACTAATTTTCATAATGGGTCTCGTACCGGTACAACTTTTAATATATTCCAGTTTCTTTTAGGTTAAATCATTCATCGCTCAGAAAAAATGTTTTATCATATTTAATATAGGTCACAGGGTTACCATCACAAGGGGATGTAGTATGTGTATTTTTATTAACGATGGGTTTCGCTAATTTCCTTGTTTTCAAAGTTACAAAATATAATTTACATTATTTTTTGACATCTCATCAAAGATGAAGAAGAATATGGAAGTCTGGGCATTTACGGGGCTTACGACCGTCATAGGCTGGTTTAAGTGATCACTTTACACACGTGTAACATTCACCAATTCTACCCATTATTGACAACCACACTACTCAAATTCTTGGAAGTTCTATATATATGAACCAATTTAGAAACCTTGTTCTTGAATCACTAGAACTTCACTAGAAACATCTATTGGTGTGATATAAAGAAGCTTTGTCACTAAACAGAAACTCTTTTATTAGTGCGTGAAGTCAGAATCCTGGATTTTTAATCACACACATGAGAAACGCCAGAAAATATCATTTTCATTTGAATTTGAGTAGTGTGGTTGTCAATAATGGGTAGAATTGGTGAATGTTACACGTGTGTAAAGTGATCACTTAAATCAGCCTATGACGGTTGTCAGCCCCGTAAATGTCCAGACTTCCATATTCTTTTTCATCTTTGATGAGATGTCAAAAAATAATATGAAAATAACACTCAAAATGTTGTAAATATAATTTATCATTATTTTTTATGCAAGTTTTTCTTAAAATATACTACTATTTTTTAAAATCTATTGAGACAAATGCATTCCGCATAATTTTCGAACACCAGTTGTGTCCTTGGGACGTTAAAGAATGAAGAGTGGGAGGGACTGTTTCTTGCTGGTTTTATTTTTTTTATTAGTGGAAACATAGACAGGGGTACTGTTGTAGGATTAGTCTTAGTAAAGATAATATACTTAGTTTCACAGATTAATCTTATAAATAATAAAAACTTCAAAATACATACCGTAGAACGGGGCTACTTGAACTTTGATGTGTTACTTGAGCCCAGTACAAAAAAATATTTAGATCATAGTATCGATCAAAGTATCGTGACAATAAGTGTCACCTGTCAGGGAAACAATGAATCGTGTCGATACGTTCATTATTGCAGACCAAATACAGATTTAACTTTTTTTGTGTACTGGGCTCAAGTAACACATCAAAGTTCAAGTAGCCCCGTTCTACGGTAAATTTTTGTATTTGAAAAGTTTTTTCTGTAAAAACAATTATATTAATTCAACATATATCGCTCACTCCTTTCAAGAACGTCATAAATCAAAAAACTTGATTTTTCACGAGAACGTTTTTTAAGTTTAAAAATATAATACAATGTATTAAAAATAAATATCAAGCCACTTACTGATCTTTTTCCTGTGCAACAGATCTTTTTAGTTAAAACCTGAAGGTTTTTTCTCCATTTGAAAAATATTAAGTATTTAAAAAAAATAATTAAACAATACCATTTCTTCAAAATGCAAAAACAACACTTTCTGCCCTGTAGCGGGTAAATATTAAGTTAAAAATATGCCGCTTTTGCTGGGATATAGTACATTTTCTGGACATTCCAAAAACATACACAACTGAAAATTTACGAATTTTGATTTATGACGTTCTTGAAAGGAGTTAGCGATATGTATTTATCTAAAAAATATATATTCCAATATACACACATATATACACTTTATACATTCAATAAACGCGATTTTTTTTGTACTATTAATAGCATAATCGAGGTTTCGGTATTTTACAAGGGAAACGTTATATTTCAACTGGCAAAAAAACAGTATTTAAATATTTAAACAAATTACCCACACTGCTAGCGCCGATATGCGACACGACACTTCAGAACTTTATTACATATTTAAAGCCATGGTCTGGCAATAAATTTGGTCACGAACATACTTTCGACAACTCCAAATGAACTTTTTGAAGAAATTCGGAAAAAAGAGCTTTACGATTGAAGTACTTGCATACGAAATATTAATTTTAATGAAATTTATGTTAACTTGTTTTTATTTCTAGTTTTACTTGGTAAATACCACTTTTTCTTTAAAATCTATTTGACACGTATTTCGATGCATTCATTTTCAAACACCGATGTTTGAAAATGATGCGGAACTCTACAGGACTCTTGACAAGCCTCAAAAGATTTGTACGTTACTCCCTCAACATCAACAAATTCATTATCATGTTATTAACAGACTAAGATATTGGAGAAAGGAGTAGAGTGGCTGGAAGAGAGTCCCAGAGTAATAAGCCACAGAAGGTGTGTACTTAACTCCCTCGATGTCAAAAAATATTTGTTGATTATATTATTATATATTAAAGAGGATACCATGGGACTCTGCATAAGCTACAGAAGTTTTGTAACATACTTAACTCCCTTAATATAAAAAAATGATTGATTATTCATTAAATTGGAGAAAGGGTAGGGTGGCTGGACGAGAGTCCCTGAATAATAAGCCACAGAAGGTGTGTACTTAACTCCCTCGATATCAAATATGATTAATTGTTGATTTTATGGAATAAAGGGTAGGGCGGCTTGAAGAGAGTCCCAGAATAATAAGCAGTAGAAGGTGGTTACTTTACTCCCTTAATATCAATAAATGATTCATTGTTCCTTATATTGGAGAAAGGTTAGGGCGGCAGATAGAGAGTCCCATGGGACTTCACGTCGGCCGAACGGATTGGGAAGACTCACCGTCCCAGAGAGCAGCGTGTAGACGGCCGTGAGGATCTCCATGGCGGGGGTCCCGCGCGGGGGCGCGCGGCGCGGCGCGGCGGAGGGCGGAGGGCGACGCCCCCGGCGAGTGCGCCGCCCCCACTGGCCGGACGCTCGGGTACACTCTCTGTACAGTAAACATATCAGAGGTTAGGTAAGGTTGGGTAAGACACTCGGGTATACTCTCTATACAGTTAACTTATCATAGGTTAGGTTATGTTAGACGTTCGGGTACACTCTCTGTACAGTAAACATATCAGAGGTTAGGTTAGGTTAGGTAAGACGCTCGGGTATACTCTCTATACAGTAAACTTATCATAGGTTAGGTTATGTTAGACGTTCGGGTACACTCTCTATACAGTTAACATTATCCTTGACTATTATCCTTGGCTCTACCCGACCCAGTTTCTCCAGGGTATGCTTGGCTACAATAGTTTAGAGACTAGAAGGAATGTGTATTTAATTACGCATTTTTATCGATTGTTGCGCGGTAAGATCGATAATCCTGAAATTATCCGGAGCATTGGTCTGTATGTTCCCGATAGTTACCTAAGACAGCGTCGGCATA
The DNA here is from genome assembly GCF_059751285.1 of Brachycentrus maculatus. Taxonomy (NCBI): domain Eukaryota; kingdom Metazoa; phylum Arthropoda; class Insecta; order Trichoptera; family Brachycentridae; genus Brachycentrus; species Brachycentrus maculatus. Next base: position 1,031,086 of record NW_028281206.1, read on the forward strand.
GATTGTTTCACATTTCTATACACAGGACCAACCTGCCGATGGTTATGCCTGTAGGAAGAGCTACCGCTATGTTGAACAATATCACATTGGATATTGATCTATTCCATGTGTCCGAAGGAGTTTTCCGAAGCGGGATTCTTCTACACCTTTAAGTCTTCTTGCTTACTTTTACTTTTAATATATACGCCTTGAATATTGTTTGTTATGTACATATTATTATTTTATTGAATAAATTGATTTGAATTAAATTTAATTGAATTGAATTGAACATATCATAGGTTAGGTTATGTTAGACATTCGGTTATGTTAGACTTTTTTTAAAGGGTGTTAGGCCAGCTTATGACTTACCTTACAACATCGGTTTAAAGTAGAGATGTAACTTTTCCACAGTTCGATCTAATGACTCACAAAAAATTAAAATATGACCTCAATAAAAGTGCCTTAGTTTTTGAGATATTTCCACTTTTATGAATTTCCCGAAAATCTACCCCTTAAATCAGCCACAATGCCACTTTATCAAATTTTCAAACTTAAGGATTCTAATTTATTTTTGCAAATGTTATTAAAAACACATGGCAATTTTCGACTGAATAATTATTAACTTTATAAAATTAAATAACTGCGTTTTAACCACTTTTTTATTAATACAATTTAACCTACCAGTTTCGACAAGAACCTTGTCATCATCAGGGTTTATTTTAATTCAAAAACATTAAAAACATTCAAATACTCTCACCAAAAACTTCCACACGCTCCGTAAAAATCCTAAATGTTATTTTTATAAAAATCACCGGTGCAGTGTGCTAACCATCCAACTTCCTATGGTTTCTTAGAAAACTAGCTAAGGTGGTAAAATTCATGGCGTTATTTTTTAGTTTAAATATTGATATACTCACCGATTCACAAATGCTTTATTGATCCTTTCGATGGCTTGTTCCCTTCCAGCTGCGTTGGGCCTTCCCATGGGTACTTCAAGTCATTCTTCTTCTTCTTTTCACATCACTGGTCACCACTTTAGATCACCAACAACCATTTCCCAATTTTATTTCACAGTTAAACTCACCACTTTACGTTTTCCATTATCTAATTTTTATATATATATATATATATATATATATATATATATATATATATATATATATATATATATATATATATATATATATATATATATATATATATATATATATATATATATATATATATATATATATATATATATATATATATATATATATATATATATATATATATATATATATATATATATATATATATATATATATATATATATATATATATATATATATATATATATATATATATATATATATATATATATATATATATATATATATATATATATATATATATATATATATATATATATATATATATATATATATATATATATATATATATATATATATATATATATATATATATATATATATATATATATATATATATATATATATATATATATATATATATATATATATATATATATATATATATATATATTTATTCGGAATTTCATTAATTGTTAAAAATACATACGAATACGTGAAATTTATGAATACTTTTTGACACCTCAACATAGATGGAAGTCTGAGCATTCAATAAAAAGCTTCTTTCATCTTACCACAGATGTCTGTTGTGAAATTCTAGTGATTCAATCAATATTTTTCATTTGAACAATATATATATAGAAGTTCCAAGAATTTGAGCAGTGTGAGTAGTGTTGTCAATGATGGGTAGAATTGGTTAATGTTGCACGTGTGTAAATTGATCACTTAAACCAGCCTATGACGGCCGTACTTCTACAGACATATTTAAAATGTTGTACTAATTTATTTATTCATTTGGCGTTTATGTTTTAGAACTCCATTTTAATTTCTGGTTTAATTTTAAAATCCAACACTAAATTTTTGAGTCTACTTAGTTGTATTTTATTAAAAAACACATAAAATTTTATACTGTGACAATTGTTTCGCCTAGTTATGGCATTTTCAAACGAATGCCATTCGAACGAGCATTCATTTAAAAATGCCATAAACTAGGCGAAACTATTCTCACAATATTATAATCAAAATGTAAATTTGTTTTAAAATCACTTGAAATATTTTATTATAACTTAATTGTAATGTCTGCCGGTTTCGAAGCTAATTGCTTCTTTATCAAGACTAATTTATACTATTAATCAGTCTTGATAAAGAAGCGGTTAGCTTCGAAACCGGTAGACATTATAATTAAGTTATAATAAAATATTTATAATGATTTTAAAACAAAGTTATATTTTAATTATAAAAAAAAAATCACAAATTGGTGCATAGAATATATATTTTTTTTAAATCTCACAATTTTTATTTTTAATAAAATGTTTTTTAATAAAATACAACTTAGTTGACTCAAAAAATCAGTGTTTGATTTTTAAAAAAATTACATAAATTTTACTAAATTGGTTACGTATGGCGTATTTTAAGCTCCTTTTTGATAATTTTATATTGTATTCTTCTTCATCTATATTAAAATAAAATAAATATTTGAATAGAAATACTTAATTAAGTAACGACTTCTCTTCGTAAGTCATTATTCGATTTGATCTCCCAAGTCTACCAATCGATCGCTAATGAGAACTGTGTCTGGCATCTGAAGATGATTAATATTTGCTCTGGCGTTCCGATAAATTGCTTATCGTAAATTTATTTATTTACCCCTGAATTGACAAAGGGGTGCTTTTCCAACGCAGCCCTTTTCACACCTTCAGACTAGTTCACGACTAAACTACGCCTAGAACGAACGGTGAGATCTGACACCAAAAAAATAACATAACGTTCTTTTTTTGCATTTTACAATATAATATCGAAGTGCCCTACGTAAAGTGCTCTAACTACATTTTTGTCCATTTTGAGACATCGCTCACTCCTTTCAAGAACGTCATAAATAAAAAAAACTTGATTTTTCAGGAGATCGTTTTAAAAGTTTAAAAATACAATGAAATGTATTAAAAATAAATATCAAGCCACTTATTGAATTTCTTACTGTGCAACAGATCTTTTTAGGCATAACCTGAAGGTTTTTTCTCCATTTGAAAAATATTGAGTATATTTCAACAAATAATTAAACAATACCTTTTCTTCAAAATGCAAAAACAACACTTTCTGCCCTGTAGCGGGTAAATATTCAGTTAAAAATATGCCACTTTTGCTGGGTAATAGGCACAGATATAGGCAGGGATATAGGCAGAATAGGGCACAACTGAAAATTGACGATTTTTGATTTATGACGTTCTGGAAAGGAGTGAGCGATATATGACTTATGTATGTAATATGTTTTGAAAAAATAAATAAATAAATAGTGCCTTAACTACATTTTTGTCAATTTTGAGATATTTGGTGTACGTTATCAACAGACCGTTATCTACAAATATAAATAAACAAAAAATATATCTAAATTAATTACGCCTAGTTTTCAGGCGTATAAGATATAGATAGCGATCTACATCAAATTTTCGAAATTAACTGAACTCCTAAAACGCTAACTACTTAATTTTGACAAAGCATAATGTTTTTCAATGATTTAATACTCTATTTTATCATGTTTTGGAATGAATAATACTAGTTTAGAATTTCAGACAAAACCATTAATTAATAATACAGAATACGTTGAAAAAATCTTCTAAGCTCACTCCTGTAAAGTAACAGATTTTCAGATAGAGTACTTTACGTAGGAGCCATCAATATAATCAAGAGTAGGTACAAAAAATATCCTATTATATTTATACATGAAAAGATCACACAATAGCGTGGCCTGTGTGTGGGTATACATTTTGGTTTTAAGTTATAATAAAGGGTACTGGAAAGAATAAGACAGATATATATTTTTTAATAGATTAAGAGTGCTAACATAGACTTAAAATATTTAATTTTAACAGAAAAAAAAATAAAAAAAATGAAAATGAAAAAAAAGATAACAATTAGTATGTACTACATGAGTTAAAATTTTGAAAGAAGAAGGTACTTAGATCTGTTTTATCTTTTTGTAAAATAACATATAAGGCCTAGAGCTAGACATCTCATCATAGATGAAAAAGAAAAATATGGAAGTCTGGGCATTTGCGGGACTTACGACCGTCATAGGCTTGGTTTATTGATCACTTTACACACGTGTAACATTCACCAATTCTACCCATAATTGACAACCACACTACTCAAATTTTTTGGGACTTCTTGATATATTGACTCTTCTTTTCCATAAATTTTAAAAATTATGGATGATATTACGTGTATAATATAGAAAATATCGTTTATACTATATACATATATCATGGAATCGTGGAATCATTAATGAACGAGCTATTTTCGACAAATATAAGAGTTATATGTAAATTATGCTAAATTTATACATGCGTGCGGTAAAAAATGATATCCATGTATTACAAAGTTTATTTTTTAATCAAAAAGACAGAATCAGGGATATTTTGTTTGTAGTTTGATATCGATTGATGTGATTTTAACATAAGTATTCAATTTAAAACATTGTTTGTATTTTTCTTGTTAATTTATTTCAATTATATATTATTTCGAGAAATAAAAATACTTAGTGTTCTGATCCACTCACATTTTTATTAACCAACTAGTTTCGGCAACAACCTGTTGCCCTCTTCGGGGTTTATTTTATTACTAAACAAATATATAAAAAATAAACAGTGTACAAGTTTATGTATTAATTTTAAATCAAACACAGATTTTTTGAGTCTACTAAGTTGTATTTTATTAACAAAAAAACACATAAAAAATTATATTGTGACAATTGTTTTGCCTTGTTAGGGCTTTTTTGTTAATAAAATACAACTTAGTAGACTCAAAAAATCTGTGTTTGATTTAAAATTAATACATAAATTGAAATGGAGTTCTACAAATTAAACGCCAAGTCAATAAATATAGTGTACAAGTTGTTGGGTTTCAAAAGGGTAGGAGTGGGGGTAAAAGTGTTTTAAGGAGGGGTAAGAGCAAGGAAGGGGATAACTCTGTTTAGGTTGGGTTTGATTTTATGGGAAAAATATTAAAAATGGGACTTTGACTAACGTTTATTTGGTTGTTAATTATATTTAATTTTTGTTTAACCGCTTTTTTATTTCTAAAACCTCTAAATTATTAAATTGACTAGTTCTGTTACTACAAAGTAAAATTTCTACAATGACAATAGACGATGGAGGAGATTTTTGTATATTAAAACTTTAGCAATCAAATTCTAAAAGACTTACTAATGACATAAAACTTAGGAAATAAAAATTTAGGAAATTTTATTAAAAATATCAAAGACGTAACAAATAAATTAAATAAATCAGGGGTGTACAAATTAACTTGCCATGATTGCAATGCATTTTATATTGGAAAAACATCGCGTTCATTTAACATTAAAATAAAGGAACATATGAGATGTCTTAATAATAACAATTTTTCGGAATTCGCGGACCACATCTTAGCAAATAATCATTCGTTCAATTTTAAAGATGGGATAGAAATTTTACATTGTAATAACAGAACTAGTCAAATTAATAATTTAGAGGTTTTAGAAATAAAAAAAGCGTTTTGTAAAAACAAGTTTGTAAATCCACCACCAAATTTTCAAGAAGTGCCCCGGTGTAGACAGTGAAAGGGATTACTATTTAATGAGTTCAGCTAGTCAGCTAGTTGGAAAACCGATAGACGAAACAAAGCTTGAAAATCTGTCATCATCTCGCTATTCGATTCCTAAATGCGTTTCTCAAGATCACCGCTGGCGGCGCGCGCCAGAATGACCAGCTAATGTCGGATGGTTTGACGCCCTGACGAAATTATTTCAAGACAAATTAAATAACGTGTAGCGTCAAATTGGCATTTACAATAAAGGCAGATTAATTGCCCAGCGCGTGATACCAGCGGCTGTAAAATAAATGTATTGTTTTGTTGAAGAAACTCCCACGTGCTCTGGGTATTTTTATAATCGAAACACATTTTCGAAACACGGTTTAAAGTAGAGATGTGACTTTTCTACAATTCGATCTAATGACTCACCAAATAATGAAAATATGACCTCAGTAAAAATGTCTTAGTTATCGAGATATTTTCACTTTTTTATGAATTTCCCGAACATGTACGCCTTAGTCATCAGTTTTTTGAGTGCCAGTTTTTCTAATTTTCATTTTTAGGATTTTAATTTATGTTTCACAAAACTGAATAACCATTCTGTTGATCGCAGTCCAAAATTTTACTAATACTGGCTTGCCTTGGCGGAAAAAAAATTATTAATGCTTGGTCAATGATTTCAAAATAAATATTAAGGCACATTTGAGTCTTCACCCTGAAAAAAATGTACAACGCTAACCTGGCAAATTATTTAAAAAAAAGTTATTCAATGTCATTTTAAAAACAGTATATTATTTACTATGTTTTAATTTTTTTTAATGATTTGTATATACATGGATATGTATTTAATACACACACATATACATAAATATATTTATGTATATATATATATATATATATATATATATATATATATATATATATATATATATATATATATATATATATATATATATATATATATATATATATATATATATATATATATATATATATATATATATATATATATATATATATATTAATATATATATATATAAATATAAATAAATGTATATATACACATATATATGTTTACATATAAACACATTACAATAATTAAAGGAAAACCCCTTCTTTAACTACCAAAATTCCTTTTAATTTTTTAAAAAAATTATATTATGGATATAATGAGTATTTCGCTCACTCCTTTCAAGAACGTCATATGTCAAAAATCATAAATTTTCAGAAAATGTACTATATCCTAGCAAAAGCGGCATATTTTTAACTTAATATTTACCCGCTACAGGGCAGAAAGTGTTTTTTTTGCATTTTGTATTGTTTAATTATTTTTTTAAATAAACTTAATATTTTTCAAATGGAGAAAAAAACATTAAGGTTTATCTATAAAGATCTGTTCAATAAGTGGCTCTATATTTATTTTTCATACATTGTATTATATTTTTAAACTTTAAAAACGATCTCTTGAAAAATCAAGCTTTTTGATTAATGACGTTGTTGAAAGGAGTGATCGATTTGTTTATGTCATATGAACCTTAAAAGCTTGCACACTTCACTCCAAGGTTTAAACTAAAGATAAATAAAAAAACTTCGAAAGTAGACTGAATGCAGTCGAAATGCGATTTCTCAGAAGAATGTGCGACAAAACGATGTATGATAGATGTGCGAATAGTGAAATAAGGAAGGAATGCAAAGCTGAGATAAGCATTATCAATAAAATTAAGAAAGGTGTGTTGAGATGGTTTGGACATGTAGAACGAATGAGTGAGGAAAGAACGGTAAAACAAATTTGTGAGGCGAATGTTATTGGGAAAAGAAGCAGAGGAAGACCGAGAAAAACATGGCACGATTATGTATGCCAAATACTTGAAAGTGGTCAGGTAAGGAGTCGTAACAATCGGCGGGTATGTATGAGGAGATGCATGAACGTTGAAGAGGCGAAGAATGTTTGCAAGGACAGAGGCGTTCTATTCTCTCTGCCTACCCCTGCGGGGAAGCGGCGTGATGGTTAGTTAGTTAGTTAGTTATAAATAAAGTGCGCTGGCTTATACAAATCTAATTCGTTCGTCGTTCTTTTTATATTTTCCCAAGTATCGTTATCGCATCACAAATTCTACACATCCTTCAAGTCTGACTACCGAACTGGACATACAGTGAACAAAGGTGGTGTATAATAAAGGGCCGTTTTCATAGATTATCCCTCTCAATCCCACATTCATCCCTAATCATCTCATTTCTCACACGCACTTCTAACGACACCTCTTCTGTCCTCGTGAACTCCCGATAATGTGTCATTTCGCCATCTTTCTACTGTCTTTAGACTTAAGAATTAATAAATAAATTCTAGCTTTATATCTGTCTCTTCTATAGTATAGGTTAATTGTTTGAAGCGGTACGAGTAAAGATAGGCATTATCTACAACATTTTGAGTGTGTCCAAATACTTGTTCACAAAATCTGGATTATCTCCAATAACAGGAGTTATTTCTAGTGAAGTTCTAGTGATTCAAGAACAAGGTTTCTAAATTGGTTCATTTATATAGAACTTCCAAGAATTTGAGTTGTGTGGTTGTCAATAATGGGTAGAATTGGTGAATGTTACAAGTGTGTAAAGTGATCATTTAAACCCGCCTATGACGGTCGTCAGCCCCGTTATTTACATATTCCCAGATTTATATACTTCATCTTTGATGAGATGTCAAAAAATAATATAAGCATTATCGATCAAATAAAGGCCGAATACCATATACGTTTGATCGCAATCAGCATTTGACGTATTATTTTTTTCCAAGCACCGTTTTTAAATTGAAAACATTAGTTTTTATTCGAATTAAATATATGGTTTTGAAAAGAAAAGAGGTCAAATTATAAGCTTAATAATAAAAATGAAAATGGTATTTTCTGGCGTTTCTCATATGTGTGATTATAATCCAGGATTCGGATCTCACATACTAATTTAAGAGTTTCTGTTTAATAAAAAAGCTTCTTTACATCTCACCAATAGGTGTCTCTAGTGAAGTTCTAGTGATTCAAGAACAAGGTTTCTAAATTGGTTCATATATATAGAACTTCCAAGAATTTGAGTAGTGTGGTTGTCAATAATGGGTAAAATTGGTGAATGTTACACGTGTGTAAAGTGATCACTTAAACCAGCCTATGACGGTCGTCAGCCCCGTAAATGCCCAGACTTCCATATTCTTCTTCATCTTTGATGATATTTCAAAAAATTATATGAGCATTATCGATCAAATAAAGGCCCAATATACGTTTAATCTCAACTAACATTTAACGTAATTATTATTTTGTTTAAACACCGTTTTTGTATTGAAAACATTAGTTTAAATTCGAATTGAATGTATGGTTTTGAAAAGAAAAGAGTTATTGAAAGGTAACGAGTAAAAAGAAATAATTTTTCAAATGTTAAATTAAACACTGATTTTTTGAGTCTACTAAGTTCAACTCAATTATCTTATTAGTCTCAAAAATCGGTGTTTGATTTTTTCACATTGAAAATATCAATTAAAATGGAGTTCTACAAATTGAACGTCAAATCTATAAATGAATAAAAAATATTAAAATATTTTTTCTTTTTTATTTGTGTTTCAGTCTTGTTTAACTAAATCCTAATATGAGTAATGGATATTACTCATCGGGAATATTATATATCGCTCACTCTTTTCAACGTCATATATCAAAAATCGTCAATTTTCAGTTTTGCATGTTTTCGGAATGCCCAGAAAATGTACGATATCCCAGCAATAGCGGCATATTTTTAACATAATATTTACCCGCTACAGGGCAAAAAGTGTTGTTTTTTTGCATTTTGAAAAAAATGTATTGTTTAATTATTTTTTTAAATATGCTTTTTTTCAATGGAGATAAAATATTCAGGTTTTACCTAAAAAGATCTGTTGCACAGTAAAAAGTTCAATAAGTGGCTTGATATTTATTTTTAATATATTTTATTATATTTTTAAACTTCAAAAACGATCTCCTAAAAATCACGTTTTTTGATATAAGACGTTGTTGAAAGGAGTGAGCGATATGTGACATTTATGTATTAAGAAAAATTAAAAATCGTTTAACATTTTCCATGCCTTTTTTCCTGAATTTTCTTTTCTCACAAAATGCATAGCATAGGTGCTATGCATATTGCGGATTAAGGCGTTTTTTAACAATATTTTCAGTGCATTCAAATCTTCGTACACAAACCATTTGATTTAACCTAACTTTTAATTATTTTTTATAAATATTTTTTAATCTCGAAAGGAACGAAAAAGTTATGACAGGAAGAATTCCTAGTATTCGAAATAATTTGAGAGAATTTCTCATTCATTTTGTATATTGAATGCATTGTTAACTTTGTGGTTAGTAAATACGAGTATAACACTCTCCTTATTAAACATTTACAAAAATTATACAATTTAAAAAAATTATAAAAATTTGTATAATTATTGTAAGCATACACGAATTATGTAAATATTTTCCTTAGCAAAGCGATGTTGTGCGTCATATTAAAAAAAATAACAAAATTCAAACAAAAACTTTCTTTTAATTTTAAAGTTGGTACTATAATAATAAATGGGACATTTTTAAAGTTTGAGTATTATAAAAATATTTTCCCTATGACTTATGACAGCTATTAACCAATTTGAACAAGTTCTCCACTTATTCTTCAGCATCGAGTATTAAGGTATACAGTATGCAGTATAACATAGATATAACGGACCTCTATTTCACAAATTTCATATATGACGGACAAAAAATTCGGTTAAATGTAAAAAAAACCTCCTGTTTATTAACAATATTATTTGTTTATAATATTTTATACATGCTTAAATTGTATTAATTGTTTCGGCATTAACTTTGTGGTAAGACATGTTACAATGATTAAAGAAAACACTTGTTTTTATACCACTTAGGTTTTATTAAAAACTACTAGTTTCAGAAGCTAAACTTCCATCATTCAGGTCTGAATAATAACTAGGTTATTATTTAGACCTGAATGATGGAAGTTTAGCTTCTGAAACTAGTAGTCTTTAATAAAACTTAAATGGTATAAAAGCAAGTGTTTTCTTTAATCATTGCTTAAATTGTAGTGTCGCCGCATACTCTACGCATTTTCAATTATTTTCTATCATTGCATAGTGCGCATTTTCGTTATTTTAGATAGTTGATTATGAAAAAAACAACCAACTTCAAAAGGGCAAAAAAATGTTGATTTGAAATGTTGATACCAGTCAAGTGAATAAATATTACAGTGAAAAAATCACCTAAATTTATTTTACCCCCCTTGGGAATCGAACCCGGGACCTCTAGAACGGTAGCCGAGTAAAAATTACAAAAGCGGAGATATTATAATTAAGTTACAATAAAAAATTTAAAGTGATTTTAAAACAAAGTTACATTTTAATTATAAAATGGAAAATAACGAAGTTAGTGCTTCAAATATAAATTATAAATGTTGATTACTTTTTCCTTGGATTACCGAAAGCTAGCGCGTCGATATCAAATAGCAACGTCACTTCATGACGAGTGTCTGAAGGAAGTAATGTAATTTTGTTTGTGTTTTGTATGGTCTATTTAAATCTAAATAAATTGCTCGTATAATGTTATTCAATTTTTATGCAACTTATAATTTGAACAATTATATTGTTAACACATTTAAAGTGCATTTCTTTATTCCAATATGACAAAACACTGCAATGAACATGAAAAAAGGTTATTTGAGGTATTTAAACCCTATTTTTATAAAACGGACTTTCGGCTTTAGCGGACACCCCCTCCCCCCAACGAATCATTCCCATTATGTGTTATTATTGACTCATAAATTAATATGAAATATTATAACACTATTGGTAACATTTTTATTGAAATCTGTAGAGAAGTAAGGGAGATATGAAGGTTTAAACTTTAGATATTTGAATAAAACGAAAAACGGACACCGCTCTACGTCATCAAATTTCACGGCATCGGGTGTGTTATGGGGCGTATCTCTTTATGTATCTGCTTTATAGAGTTGTAATACAGTAGTAGTGTGGATTCGTTTCTGTGACGTCATTCGTTACCAAGTTATGAAAACAACTTTTTACGAACGCGAATTTTACAAAAGAAAATGATGACTGAAAAAATTGTTTATATCGGCTGTTATAAACATAAAACGAGTCTTACACAATCCTTTACAGGTTGAGTATGTTAAATTATATATTCCTCCCGAGTGATAATACCCTATTAGTCAGTTATATCGAGGGCTTACTGTACGTTACTTTTGACGTTGCGTGATTCAACTCTCGACTTGGCATTCCTCATGTCAGTTTTGTTGATACGAGAAACACTTTATAACCTTACTCTGAAGCTTTCCCCATTATAGTGCTCACACAAAACGATGAGTCGTGACTCTGCCGCTTTTGGGGATAATGCGCCGCGACAGGAACATTGAAAAATCCAACATGGATAAAGTTGGATTTGAATACTAAGCCGGGTTTACATCGAACCCGTATCTGACGCCAGTAATAGAGACGAGAGCTGACACGTAGTCATTGGTCGAGTATATTGAACGAACGAATATTCTGCTGTTCCCTCTGCCTACCCCTGCGGTTTGTTAGCTAGTTATAATCAGTGGCGTGCATTTCGTATAGGCACATAAGCAGTGCCTTACCCTAATGGAATGGAAAAAATATGGAAAACTTTGATGACATAAAAAAAAATACTAGTTTTCTCAGTTATTTACCCCCGACTAAACACTCGTTATAAGAGTTATTTTATTTTATATTTTTAGATATTTAACAGAACATTACATAAATACATTTACAATAATGAATAACAAATAAAACAGGTAATTGAAACATTCCAATTACAAAATTTCACAAATTTTAAATGAGTTAAAAGTATGACGGTCGTCAGCCCCGTAAATGCCCAGACTTCCATATTCTTCTTCATCTTTGATGAGATGTCAAAAAATAATGTGAAAATAACTCTATTTGGACACACTCAAAATGTTGCAAATAAATTATCTGGTCAAATTATAAGCTTAAATAATAAAAGTGAAAATGGTATTTTCTGGCGTTTCTCATGTGTGTGATTATAATCCAGGATTCGGACCTCACATAGTAATAAAAGAGTTTCTGCTTAGTAAAAAGCTTATTTTCATCTCACCAATAGATGTCTCTAGTGAAGTTCTAGTGATTCAAGAACAATGTTTCAAAATTGGTGCACATATTCAGAACTTCCAAAAATTTGAGTGGTGTGGTTGTCAATGATGGGTAGAATGGGTGAATGTTACACGTGTGTAAAGTGACCACTTAAACCAGCCTATGACGGTCGTCAGCCCCGTAAATGCCCAGACTTCCATATTCTTCTTCATCTTTGGTGTAACATTCACCAATTCTACCCATTATTGACAACCACACTACTCAAATTCTTGGAAGTTCTGTATATGTGCACCAATTTTGAAACATTGTTCTTGAATCACTAGATCTTCACTAGAGACATCTATTGGTGAGATGAAAATAAGCTTTTTATTATGCAGAAACTCTTTTATTAGTATGTGAGGTCTGAATCCTGGATTAAAGTGATCACTTAAACCAGCCTATGACGGTCGTCAGCCCCGTAAATGCCCAGACTTCCATATTCTTTTTCATCTTTGATGAGATGTCAAAAACTATTATGAAAATAACTCCTGTAACTGGAGATAATCTAGATTTTGTGAACAAGTATTTGGACACACTCAAAATATTGTGAAATATTTATCATTCGAAATAACAAGGGACAAGATATAAGAAAGTTTGAAGAACGCTAATTTTAATTCGCGGTACTTGCGTTGATTTCCACAAAGCTGTATTATGGCAATCCTTATTTTGACGTAAGTCGTCTACTGTGGAGGCCTCCATTCATTTACGTGATTAAAAAAATTGTAAAGAACTTGGAGGGGCTGCCATAAGTGTGGAGTACAGGAAGAAGAAAGAATGCGGTCTTTTAATGGGATGTGTTATATCCTGTGTTGGGTAGGTTGTGGTGTGTACGTCTGACGAAAGGAAGCGATGTGTTGTACCTACAAACCGCTTGAATTGTCTGGAAAAACCGCAAATTCCAAATATTTTTTATTTAAAATTTATTTTGATTTATTTTGTACATTTTGAATATTAAAGCCATTGTTAACATTGTGGTATGGTCATATAACACTCTCCTTATAATTCATCGTTCACTTTGTGAAGTATTTCTCAGCATTTCTTCTCCACGTTATAATGGATACATTTAAACGGCCGATATAATCAATATTTTCTTGTGGAAAATTCGCCTTCGTAAAAACGATGTTTTCGTAATTTGGTAATGAATGACGTCACAGAAACGGTGGGCGTATTTTAATATTGGTAACATTGCTAAATTATTGGCGGCTCTATTTGTTGATGTCTATGATCCACCCTCCCACCCCCCTCCCCTCATATTTGTATAACACAAATGGTAGTGTAGTGGTAAACAAACAATCCACACTACTACTATTACAGATCTATAAACCATAGACAATAAACTATATAACGTCATAAAACGTTCGATGACGGAAATTTGATGACGTATGCGAACGCTCGTTTTTCGTTTTATTTAAGTATCTAAAGTTTAAACCTTAATATCTCCCTTAGTTCTTTACAGATTTCAAAAAGAATGTTATTGATAGTCTTGTGATTTTTCATATTAATCTATTAGCCAATAAACCAACATCGTGACAAAAATCTAGTGTCTGGAAAAACAACAAATTCCAAACACTTCGCTCACTCCTTTCAACAACGTCATATATAAAAAATCGACAATTTTCAGTTGTGCATGTTTTCGGAATGTCAAGAAAATGTCCTATATCCCAGCAAAAGCGGCATATTTTTAACTCAATATTTACCCGCTACAGGGCAGAAAGTGTTGTTTTTATATTTTGAAGAAAAGGCATTGTTTAATTATTTTTTTCAATGTACTAAATATTTTTCAAATGGTAAAAAACATTCGTGTTTTACCTAAAAAGATCTGTTGCACAGTAAAAAGTTCAATAAGTGGCTTCATATTTTTTTTAATACATTTTATTTTATTTTTAAACTTTGAAAACGATCTCCTGAAAAATCAAGTTTTTTAATTTATGACGTTGTTGAAAGGAGTGAGCGTCTTGTTTATTTAATTGCTACTATACTGATTCTTATCTGCGCCCAATAATGCACTCCGAGCGCCTATTCTACCTTCACATTTTATACTTACTACAAAACTTTTCCATCTCCACTTTCTTTCCCATATAGCAATCCTTCACCGTACATTATCTGCATTCGTTCATAATATGCACATCGGCATTATGAGCGACAGTAATTTCCTACGTGGACGAGACGTAACGGAATACGGGTAGGATTTCTACGTGGACTTTGTGTTACAAGGTCAAATATTAACGGGATTATTCTAGTTTACTTTTTGTTGGTTGAAAGATATTGCTTTACAGCAATAAACTCGATATAACTTTATGTAAATACATAACTTGTATACACATAACTATATGTAAGAAAAAATACGTTTTTATGTAAGCTTCATTCAAAAAAATATTTTAAGTACTATTTTTTTTTAAAACAGATAATAAAATATTTTTTCGTTTTCTAAAATTTATATTTTGGTATATTTTATCCTATCCCTCTGATTTTTTAAAAAAAAAATTAAATAATATACATATATATAAAATCAATCTAGAAAATATAGGTATTTTAAAAATATAATTTTGGAATAATTCGTTTTTAAATGCATTTTTCATTACGATTTTAAATTAGAATACGATTATATATACTATTTATCTGCCTCCATAGTTTAGTGGGTACCGCGTTTGTCTAACACGTTTAAAGTTACTGTAATTCATGAGTGAAAATCATATTATAGCATATATACATACATATATGTGTACCCTACACACCTTTAAACAAAACAGCGCTCTATGTTTAATACCTCATTATTGAAATTTTAAACATTTAAAGTAATATTTTATTTTATTTCAAGTAGTCAATATATTGTTACCTTATTACACCCAGCAAACACAATAACGATATACGTTTTCTAATCGATATGTTTGGGCAAGCAGTTACCCCACACACTTTAGAACAAAACGGCCCTCTAGGCGGGTACCTACCCGGAGGTTGTATCGTTTTTTTCGCTTCCATAGATAAAACACACTACAAGTTCAAACGGCGCTCGCCCATACAATACGCGGACGCACAACTTTTGACGTTTGTAAAGCCGCGCGGAAGGAAACGGCGTAGGTACCGCGTGCGGTAATCCAGTTAGGAAAAATAGAAATATTATATTGTGTTCATTCCCGGTCGTGAAAGGCGGCCGGCGCGGGAAAATCTCGATTCGTACTAATCCGTTTCATTGTGAAGTGACAGCGGGTGACAGCGAACGGAGATTGTCGCACCGACACTGCGGTCGGCCATCTTGCGGGTCCCATTAGCCGCGACAATGCGTTTATTTTTACGAGAACCCTCGCTAAATCATCGGCAGATATTCTTCGGATCGCTAAATGCCGAACTTCGCGCCGAAATGTCGCGTTTTATTATTAAAATGAAACGGCGGCCGGATTGCGAAAGGCTACGCTATTTTTATTTTTATTTTCATTTCACAAATTTCGAAACAGGAGCAAGCTTGCTCCCCCATGAGATTTCAAATGCAAAACGACCATCTATTTTCTTCGTAGATGCTTTATAAAGATAGCGTAATTCTTCTACTTACCATTACCCTCTCTCAATTATGCATAGGACACTACATAGTAAGGAAGAAATGCGAAACGTCCATCTATTTTCTTCGTAGATGCTGGACAAAGATACCGTATTTCTTCTTCTAACCTTTATTCGCACCCAATGGTGCATAGGGCACTAGATTGTATGAGAGCAGTGTTCTTCTTTGTGATGATTGGTTTGCTTCTTTCATCGTCAGTCTACAGCCTACTCAATCCTCCGCTCGTCTTTTCAACTCGGCGTACCCGCTACAAAGCATATCGGATATAATTTGGTCCATGTACGTTAAGCGGGTCGTCAAAACGACTATCTATTTTCTTTGCAGATGCTTGATAAAGATACCTTATTTCTTGTTCTAACTCTTCTGCACCCAATGGCGCATAGGGCACTGCATCGTATGGACACATTATTATTCTTCGTGATGATTGATTTGCATCTTTTGTGGTCAGTCACTATCCTCCGGTCGTCTCTTCAACTTGGCGTACCCGCTACAACGCATATCGAAGATAATTTAGTCTATGTAGGAAGCGGGTTTAATTGAACTTATTGCAAAACAGGGCTCCACAAGATAGACCCCAAAAATATTGAGATAAGACATAGGGAGAATAAAAAATGACGTCGGAAGACCTCAAAAAGATGGTCATAGCCGCTGTGGGGGGTAGAACCTGGCTGCAAACAGCAACAAAAAGGAAATGGAGGGATACGGAAGAAGCCTATATCCTGTAGTGAAGGACAGAAGGCTAGAGAATTGGTATTCAAGATAACTCAGAAGGAACAAGACCACCTGGGAGACCTCCAAAACTATGGTGTGACAGCTGTCAGTCCACAATACAAGAGACGGATAACGGAACATACAGATCTTAGGATCTATAGGAAGAAAGAAGAAGATTTCAACGTCACACCACCATTTTTAGACAATGACAACAAAAAAAATAGTAAAAACACAAAAACATAAATATCGTGGATGTATTGGCAAAAAACGTTAACTCGAAAATATAGGATTTTTGACTTAATGATTCAGTATTATAAAGTTTTTAACGTTCTATAAACTGGAAAAATAAATAAAGAAGTTTGAAATGTCATATTTATTTGGTTTCAAAAGAAAATTCAACGTTAAGTTAAATAGCGGGTATTTTATTCAGGCTAAAAGCTTTAAATAACAGGGATTTTACAGTTAAAGTTTTTTGTCAGTATACCCACGATATGTAAACGAATCGGGTTATGGTCATGTGCCCTATGCACTATTGTGTGGAGATAAGGAAAGATAAATAAGTTTTACTAGCTTTTATGAGATGATCGTTAAAAGCGTAATTAATAGTGATGTCGATATCGACTAAAATAAATGTTAATTTATTTTCGAACCAATCAAATCACATTGTTATGGCAACATTATTTATGATAATTGCTACAGTAGCAGATTGCATGCGGGGTTGCCAAATGTTTTGCAACACGACATAGTATTTTAAATGTATTTATTTAAATCAGGAGCGGTCGTATTTTTACCGCCAATTTCATCTATGGTTCTATCTGTCAAACAGCTGTCAAGATCCGTAGGTACTCTCGATAATTTATTTTGTCTTGTAAATAGAAACGATTCAAATGACTGTCATTTTTATTATTGTGTGTGATCATAATTTTTTTTAAATATATATCTAAATAATATTTGGATGTAGAGTGACCTGTAAGCGCTGGTATTAAAGGTATATCATGTGTGCAAGGAAAGCGATTTGCTGATGAAATTTGACAAGTCGAAAGTCAGTTTTTGAAAGAAATTAATGTAGATCTGGGTGTAAAATTGGAAAAAGGAGCAGAGGAAGGCCGAGAAAAACTTGGCACGATCAGGTATGCCAAATACTTGAGAGTGGTCAGGTTAGGAGTCGTAATAATCGGCGGGTATGTATGAGGAGATGCATGAACGTGGAAGAGGCAAAGAATCTTTGCATAGACAGAGTGGTGTGGCATTCTATCCTCTCTGCCTACCCCTGCAGGGAAGCGGCGTGATGGTTAGTTAGTTTATACATATGTATATTTAATTCTGTAAATGTTGGTTGAGGACCTCTTTTACTGCTCATTAGTATGGGGAAGTCCTGTATTCTCTGAAACATAACAAAAATTGTGTTAATATATCGCTCACTCTTTTCAAGAACGTCATAAATCAAAAATCGTAAATTTTCAATTTTGCATGTTTTCGGAATGCCCAGAAAGTGTACTATATCCCAGAAAAAGCGGCATATTTTAAACTTAATATTTACCCGCTACAGGGCAGAAAGAGTCGTTTTTGCATTTTGAAAAAAAGGTATTATTTAATTATTTTTTAAATAAAATAAATATTTTTCAAATGGAGAAAAAACTTTCAGGTTTTACCTAAAAAGATCGGTTGCATAGTGAAAAGTTTCATAAGTGATACATTATAGTTTTAAACTTTAAAAACGTTCTCCTGGAAAATCAAGTTTTTTGATTTATGACGTTCTTTAAAGGAGTGAGCAATATACGCTTTAAATTTTAGTTTGCAATTCATATGTTGATTTTTACTGATCAAATTGAATTGAAAATTGAATTGAATTGAACATGTGGAACGAAAGTAGTTGGATCAGCTTAGTTCAGTAGAATCGGGAGAGAAATAAAAAAGAGAGACGCATTATCGTAAACGTCATATAAATCCCTTCAAATCACACTTCTAGCAGCGTAAAATAAAATATGAAATATAAGATTTCATTTTCGATATTAGATACAAGGCATGCGGATATTAAAGTCACAAATATATTCTGTTTTAATTATTTACAAAATATGATGACGTCAGTGCCCGGCGCTACCCGTGGATTACAAACGCTGGATTTTATTATATACGATTTTTTTATTGAAACATTTATTTGTTAACTATAAATTTGTTACACATAAATACATAATATATATTTTTTCAAACCCTTATCAGCACCCCAATGGTGCACAGGGCACTACATCATATAAACGCAGTGTTATCTTGATCATTAACACGTGAAGGAAAGGTGATCAGTCCTCCGCTTCAGGTACCAGTCCAGGGTAATATTGAATAAATATTGATTATATCATTAATCTATTTGACCCCCCCTGGGAATCGAACCCGGGACCTCCGGAATAGTAGCCGAGCGTGCTGACCATACATATCAGTGTTTTTTTCACTGTAATATTTATTCAATATTACCCTGGACTGGTACCTGAAGCGGAGGGCTGATCATCTTTCCTTCATGTGTAAACGATCAAGATAACTCTGCGTTTATATTACGCAGTGCCCTATGCACCATTGTTATATAATTATATCATAGAATAAAAAAAAAATGTTTATTTTTTTCCGATCGCCATTATTATCTGTTTTTTCAATGCTATTTTTTCTATTCATATGCACCCGGAGCCCAGAAAACAGAAGAAATTCACAATTTTCGCGAAGCCCCAAACAACTGAAGCGTTCCGTTAAGAGGCCAGACTAGAAAAGGTGCGTTCGTTTTCATTAAGTTTTCACGCGGCTACCTTAGGCAAATGGCCGGGGTCGAATTTACACCTCCTAGGAGCATTGCGAAACGCATTCAGGTTTTTACAGCGTACGTCCGAAGCGTCGTAAGTGGCGGGCCGATATTAATAATAAATATTATCCGGCGCGTTGAATGCGTCGTTAAAAAATATGCCGGTTGTCTGGGGTGCCGTAAACCGGGCCGCAATTTGGACCACAATTTGGACCCCTGCCAATATCCATCGCCGCGCGGGCAATACTGATTCGGCCCGCAGAGAAGTGACAGTTACTGCCATTCAACAGTTTTATCGGTTCGTTGTGAGCTTTTTTTTGTGTAGTGAGAACAACGTTTTTATGCACACTTGAGGACTTGTTGATGCCTCGATGTTATGAGCTACTAGCGTTTCCGGATTTGAGTATTTTTTATTAATTTAATTTATTGATTCGGGGCTCATTTTGCGGTAACACCATATCACTTTTTAACTCTTACCACTCTGTAGGCCAGACATTCTGGCCCGTATGGTTCTAGTAGGCAGCTCCGTGGGCCACAATGTCTGGCCCGGCGCAGGTATAACTTTAATCACTGATTTCTCTATCACCCAAGTATATTCTACCAAAAAATATTTCAGATAAATGCAGCTAATCTTAATTAACATGGTCATACGAATTGCCAGACAGTGTCCCAAAATTAGGGAACTAAAATATTTATTTTAGTGGTAGAAAAACGTCGCATTTTTTTGATCAGAGTAGCTGATCAGTTATGAGAAAAAGTGGTCAGAGTGGAAAGGGTTAATTTAAGTTTTGACGGTTTTTTTTTGTTTAAACCCGGGTTTTTCTGGGTTTATTTGTCGGAATTTTCGGGTATGTCCAGTGATGGGATTCAAAATTTTCATGAACCAGTTCGCGCTTTAGGTACTACCCCCCCCGCTTATAAAAAAAACAGTTTTTTAAATTTATTAATTTATTTGTTTTTTTTTATTCTGCTCATAAACAGAACATTCACATAACAATTGAGAATGCTCCAGTTATAATAGTGGGTACAGATTTAAAAGTCAATTAAAAGTAATATTATAATGTTGTAGAACATCAATCATAATATCGTAGTCATACAGGACAAAGTGACCAAGTGCATTTTTAACAAAAACGTGATTATTGACTATTTGATATCTTACTAGCTTAATATTGCCCTAAAAAAATCCCAAAGCGATTTAAACTTGGAAGTATTAATATATTTACTGGTTAAAAATGACTAACTGCATTGATGTTTATTTTCTTGCCAAGCAAAAGTGACTTAAACGGCCCTCCTGAACATTTTACGTTTTGTTAGTTGGTCACTTTCTCCTGTACGACTACGATATATGTGTGTATATACAAGCTCTGTAACAAAGTAGGTATCTGCATCCTACATGAACTAATAACTAAAAAATAATAATAATGAACAGAGTACATAAAAGAAAATAACTTAAAAATAATTCAGTCAGTTTTGAAACGTATTTCTATCACGATTTTCTTTTTACTAAGTGCAATAACTATTTTTTATATTATTTCGAGAAATAAAAATACTTTGTTTTCTGATCCACCCACATTTTTATTAACTAACTAGTTTCGGCAACAACCTGTTGCCCTCTTCAGGGTTTAATTTATGACTAAACATATATATAAAAAAGAAACAGTGTACAAGTTGTTGGGTTTCAAAAGGGTAGGGGTGGGGGTAATGGTGTTTTAAGGAGGGGTTAGAGCAAGGAAGGGGATAACTGTGTTTAGGTTGGGTTTGATTTTATGGGAAAAATATTAAAAATGGGACTTTGACTTACGTTTATTTGATTGTTAATTATATTTAATTTTTGTTTAACCGCTTTTTTTATTTCTAAAACCTCTAAATTATTAATTTGACTAGTTCTGTTATTTCAATGTAAAATTTCTATCCCACCTTCAAAATTGAACGAATGATTATTTGATAAGATGTAGTCCGCGAATTCCGAAAAATTGTTATTGTTAAGACATCTCATATCGCTCACTCCTTTCAAGAACGTCATAAATCAAAAATTGTGAATTTTCAGTTGTGCATGTTTTCGGAATGCCCCAAAAATGTACTATATCCCAGCAAAATCAGCATATTTTAACTTAATATTTACCCACTACAGGGCGGAAAGTGTTGTTTTTGAATTTTGAAGAAAATGTATTGTTTATTAATTTTGTTTAAATATACTAATTATTTTTCAAATGGAGAAAAAACCTTCAGGTTTTTCCTAAAAAGATCTGTTGCACAGTAAAAAGTTCAATAAGTGGCTTGATATTTATTTTTGATACATTGTATTCTATTTTTAAACTTTAAAAACGTTCTCCTGAAAAATCAAGTGTTTTGATTTATGACGTTCTTGAAAGAAGTGAGCGATATGTTCTATTTTTTATTTATATTTCCAATATATTTTTTCTCTTCGTGAGGTTCAAATATTTTTACAACGTGGCGGTCCAAGTAATCCGAGAGTGCTGCGATGCATGATCTCAATCGGAATATTGTGTAACAACATAGGGTTAAGGACCGGTTCGGCGAATTCTGAAAATTTTAGGCACCGGTTCTAGCGAGCCGGCTGAATCCCACCACTGGATATATCCAAAACCTTTCTTTCACTAAATTTATTCAATATTACCGAAGCAGAGGGCTGATCACCAATCCTCTGTGTGTTAGAATATTAATAAATTGTATAAAGAGCCTTCCGTTTAGGTGAATAATATAATCAGAAAATGAACCTAGAGAGAAAATGTTTATTTTCTTCAAGACATTTAAGTGATTAAGCTAACCATAGAATGAATGAAATAAGTCAGGGGTCGACAAACTAAAATCCAAGATTATAACATATCCATAGTTTTGTATACATAATGGACTATATTTTGAATAGATTATTGTCACGATGTTGGTTTATTATCTTATAAATTAATATGAAAAATCATAACACTATCGATAAAATTCTTGTTGAAATCTGTAGAAAACTAAGGGAGATATGAAGGTTTAAACTTTAGATATTTGAATAAAACAAAAAACGTGCGTTCGCATACGTCATTAAATTTCCGTCATCGAAAGTTTTATGACGTCATATGGTTTATTGTCTGTGGTTTATAGAGCTGTAATAGTAGTAGTGTGGATTGTTTGTTTACCACTACACTACCATTTGTGTTATACAAATATGAGGGAGGGGGGGTGGGAGGGTGGATCATAGACTTCAACAAATAGATTAGCCAATAATTTAGCGATGTTACCAATATTAAAATGACTCCATCGTTTCCGTGGCGTCAAATATGAGGGGAGGGGGGAGGTTGGTTATCAAAACATGTCCATCGTTTCTGTGACATCATTCATTACCAACTTACGAAAACAACGTATTTACGAAGGCGAATTTTCCAAAAGAAAATGATGAATAAAAATATTAATTAAAATATAAATGACTTTTTAGCCCTTTTCAATTGATTATGACTTGTAATCCAATACGACATGGCCGAATGAAGCGATCTATTTCAGATCAACTCACCTCCATTTTTCATTTATGAATAGGTCTTCTATATTTACTTTCATGATTTAATGACTTTATAGCAGGTTATACAACTTTATTGCATAATAATCAAAGTTTTTTTGACCAAAAGAGGAAGGTGTTAGGTTTTATTTGATGTGTTTTTGTGTTTTGGAACATATTAATACTATGTACATTTCCGTAAAGTATGTTAATTGGGATGTGTGTGTTTGTGATCAATAATTAATTAATTTGTTTTTTGTCCGATCGCCATTTTGATCTGTTTTTCCTTCTCAAAAGTTTGCCGACCCCTTTAATAGGCTATCGAATTAGGTGAGTACCTAACCAGGTAGACCTGGCCACAAAAACAAATGATTGATGGGCCATTATTGATTTTTCTCTCCTGGCAATAATTAATTAACCATCCAGCGGAGACCAAATAATATTCGGGCATCAATCAATATACATATTTATTTTGGGGTCCCAGAATCTAATTGGAAAATACTATTAACTTTACTGTCTGCGCTAAGAAAGGAAGTTTAATACTTGTGTTTGCGGGTGATAAATTATCGGGTATTATAGATGTGTTAATTCAGGTTCAGGTTCAGTGCTGCAGAACAGCGTTTATTATTTAATATAATTTTGTACTTAAGTTATACATATTTATATATATACATATATATTTTTTTATTGGACACTGTCTATCCTCACTAGGTATTTGGAGATACCTGTTCTGAGGTAGGCAGGGTATGCTTATTCTTTTTATAATACAGCTTTATATATATTTTAATGATAATATAAAAGCGGTAAGACTGAAATAATATGAAATAATAATTATAAAAAGAAAGCAAATAGAGAGTTGAACTAAAAGAAAAGTAAAATCTAAAGGAGTAATATTATAAAATTAGAAAATAGGATTAGAAAATAGGATTATATAGATTTATATTATCCACTGACACTTCGTGATGGAATTGCATTTTTAATTTATTATTAGATTAAAACCAATATTTTTAGCTTTTCACTTTTTTATTTGACCAGCGACCGGGTTTCGTCGTTACCGACATCATCAGACTGGTGATGTCGGTAACGTCTGATGATGTCGGAACCAGTCTGATGATGTCGGTAACGACGAAACCCGGTCGCTGGTCAAATAAAAAAGTGGAAAAGCTAAAAATATTGGTTTTAATCTAATAATAAATTAGGATTATATAATTATAAAACACTGACACATAGATTAATCACACACAAACTTTTATTTGCTGCTCCAGCTGGGATCTTCCAATTTTTAGGAGCCATTCTTTTGTGTGCATTTTGAATTTATTTCCAACTGAACATAATATTTCTTGTGGGAGCATATTATAAATTTTAGGGCCTATAAAATTTGAATGTCTTTGGGCAAATTATATCGATAGTGCTTATATCAGCCTTGCATTATTTCCTTAAATCACCATTCGAACATCTATCATACATAAAGTGACCATTCGTCCCGTTTTGAACGGGATCCCGTTTTCAGATAGCCTGTCCCGTTGTCCCCAAGTAAAGTTTCGGGACGTCGAAATGTCCCGTTTTCAAAAAAATTTAAAAAAAATTAAAAAGTAAAAAAATCGACGGTAGTGTGTAGTATAGCCATTTCATATAACTTGCTTAGCAAAACCTAGCTTGATTTAGACTTTTCACAGATGAATAAGTTGTGGACAACAGAAAAAACACAAATACAAGTCGGAGTAATTTAAGAGATGTTATAAGTTAAGATAATTTTTTAAAAATCCTGCCAAGAATTTCATTCTTATTTAAAAGCAAACCCACTTATACTTGCAAAATTTGTTCATCAGAAAAATATAAAACAACACTTTTTTTTATATTCATACTATTTATTCCTCTTTTTTCTTTATCAACATTCCATTTCTTTTTAATAAAACATAAAAAGCTATGAAAAAATACGAGTTTTCTTGAATATACATACTATTACGTAAAAATTGGTAAATGTCCCGTTTTGAGGACAAAAACAAATGGTCAGTTTTATCATACAAGGTACGACGAGATGGATTGGACCTATGTACCTGCATGCAATGGACCTTTGTCAGAAGGAAGGAATATCTAATTTCACACACTCAACCTATAAAGGATTGTATTAGACTCGTTTTGTGTTTATAACAGCCGATATAATCAATATTTTCATTCATCATTTTCTTTTGGAAAATTCGCCTTCGAAAAAACGTTATTTTCGTAAGTTGGCAATGAATGTCGCCACAGAAACGATGGAGTTATTTTAATGTTGGTGTCATTGCTAATTTATTGGCGGCTCTATTTGTTGATGTTTATGGTCCACCCTCCCACCCCCCTCCCTTCATATTTGTATAACACAAATAGCAGTGTATTGGTATACAAACAATCCATACTACTACTATTACAGCTCTATAAACCATGGACAATAAACCATATGACGTCATAAAACGTTCGATGACGGAAATTTGATGAAGTATGCGAACGCACGTTTTTCGTTTTATTAAAATATCTAAAGTTTAAACCTTCATATCTCCCTTAGTTCTCTCCAGATTTCAATAAGAATGTCACCGATAGACTTGTGACTTTTCATATTAATCTTTTAGCCAATAAACTAACATCGTGACAAAAGTCTATTGTACGTTAAGCCAAATGCCAGGTCGTAAGCCCTGGGATGCTCAGACTTCCATCTTTTTCATATATAAACGATCGATGTTTTATCTCGTGTATGTATCGTGGGTGTACTGGCAACAAACGTTAACTCGAAAATATGCAATTTACTTAATGCTGCAGTATAATAAAGTTTTTAACGTTCTATAAACTGCTAAGATACACTAAGTAGTTTGAATTGTCATATTTATCTGGGTTTAAAAGTAAAATCAGCTTTAAGTTTCATAGCGGATATTTTATTCAGGCTAAAAGTATAAAATAATAAGGATTTATTAAAACAGAGATTTTAGTTATATTATTTGCTAGTATACCCTCGATATGGTATATCTACCTCCGTAGTGTAGTTGTCAGCGCGTTTGGCTACCGTGCTGGAGGTCCCAGGTTCGATTACCAGGGGGATCAAAATGAATAGGGTGATTTTCACTCTAATATGTTTGTATTTAATGGTTGGAAGGGTAATAAATAGAGGGGGGAGTTAAGGAACGCGAGTGTTTGTAAAAAGAAGCAGATAATGATTTTTGTTTTATTAATATTTAAAAAAATATGTATTACTAAATTTTCTAAATTGTCATCCTTTGTAACCGAGTGTTATAATTATCAATAAATTATATAAAGTGACATCTAGCGCCGTGACACAGAGACTTGAAATCTAAATAGTTCGTGTAAATCTCAGAAGATGGCGTTAAACATGTTATTTATTTATTTTAGCATTTGAACAATTACTTCATTGGAAAAAAAATTATCTTATCTACAACAGCAAAATAAAAATTTTTGATGTAATTTAACTATGAAAACCTTTTACTAAAAGTACCGTAGAACGGGCTACTTGAACTTTGATGTGTTACTTGAGCCTAGTACAAAAAAAATATTTTGTATTCGGTTTACAATAATGAACATATCGACATGATTCATTGTTTCCCTGACAGGTGACACTTATATGTTTATTATTGTAGACCAAATACATTTAAATCTTTTTTTGCACTGGGCTTAAGTAACACATCAAAGTTCAAGCAGCCCCGTTCTACGGTAGGTACTTTGAACACTTGAAAATGATAAGTCAGTAAGTCACAATAATCGGTAGGTTGAAGAGGTGAAGAATGTTTGCAAATACAGAGTGGTGTGGCATTCTGTCCTCTCTGTATACCCTTTCGGGGAAACTACGTTATCTTGTGGTTTTATGTACGTTTACATAAAGTGTGTTAACACATTGTTTGCGGGAACGCTTAAAGCGTATTTTCCAAACTGTTGGTAGAGAGCGGAAGACGCTTATAAGCGTTCTTTTTGCTTACTTTTGGTAGAGCGCGAGCGATGCCAAAACAACATTGTACAGATGGGAATTGGGTTTGTGGTTACTTGTGATTAGTATACTGAGGGTCGGGCGGCAGACTGTCCGAGTATAATTAAGGTCGGGGTTGATGAACAAACCGCCTGACAACAATGTGTTAATTGTGAATTGTGTGCTTTGGTAGGAGGTGCTTTTTGTGTTATAAGAGAGTAATTCTTAAATGCACATGTCGCTCATCCCTTTTAACGTCATATATCAACAACAAAATAACTTGATTTTTCAGGAGATCATTTTTAAAGTTTAAGAATATAATAAAATTTATTAAAAATAAATATCAAGCCACTTATTGAACTTTTTAAAGTGCAACAGATCTTTTTAGGTAAAACCTGAATATTTTTTCTCCATTTGAAAAAGCGAGTGTTTTTGCCTAGAATTTTCACTCATGAATTACATGAAATTTTAGTAACATTAAACATAAAGAGTAAATCCACTCACAAGTAGGCATAGACTATGAAACTTATAAAGTTGAAGCCTGAGTAGGGACATGATAAACGGTGTTGCATAAGCCGTGGCTAGATTTCAAAGTCACTTGGACGTTAGGTAATTTTAAAAATAAAATAAAATCCATTTGAAAAATATTAAGTTTATTTAAAAAAATTAATAAAAAAATCCCTTTTGTTCAAAATGCGAAAACAACACTTTTTGCCATATAGCGGGTAAATATTAAGTTTAAAATATGCCGCTTTTGCTGAGATATAGTACATTTTCTGGGCATTCCGAAAACATGCACAACTGGAAATTGACAATTTTTGATATGTGACGTTGTTGAAAGGAGTGAGCGATGTGAGGATTATTTTAGCATATAATTGTTTGACTGTCATAAGCTGTAATCTGTTGAATCTTCTTGGCATCGTTGTCCTCATTTCTGACGGAAGTGACCATCATCCCCTTTCTTTATTTATGGCAAAGAAGGGTTAATGGCAAATATTTGTCATTGAATACCTGTACAAGGCGAATATAAAAAAATTGGAATCGATTTCAGTACTCAAATAAAACACAAAAAATTCAAAACATTATTTATTTTTCATAATAAAAATGGAATGATAACCTTAAAAAAATGTGATGAGATTTCCACATGGTCAATAATAATACCTAAGTATATTTTTTTAAAAAGCATGCATACATTGAAAAAAAAAAAATGCATAATATAATATTACCATCATTGTAAAAAAATAAAACATAACCATACAAAACGGGCTATGCTGAATCAAAGACTTTGAGAAAAAAAAACATTTTGTTTTCGTTTTCATTTCGAGATTCACGGTCTATAGTTACACAAAGAAAAAGAAGGAACATTTTAAACATCTAGCTAACTACCCATCACGCTGATTCCATAGAGGTAGGCAGAGAGGATAGAATGCTACACCATTCTGTCTTCGCAAACATTCTTCCACATTAATGCATCCCTTCAAACACACCCGCCAATTATTCTGACTCCTGACCCAAGTATTCAAAGTATTTGAACATGCTAAGTTTTCCTTAATCTCCCTCTGTTTCTATTTCCAACTACATTCATTCAAACCCTTTTCCGCACCCCAATGGTGCAAAGGGCACTGCATCATACAAACGCAGTGTTATCTTGATCGTTTACACATGAAGGAAAGGTGATCAGCCCTCCGCTTCAGGTACCAGTCCATGGTGATATGGAATAAATAAATAAATTTCCAACTACACTTGCCTCATGTGCCTGTTTCACCGTCCTATCCTCACTCATCCGTTCCACATATCCAAATCTTCTAAACACGCCTTTCTTAATTTCATGTAATACTCATCTCGGCCTTGCATTACTTTCTTATTTGACCATTTAAACATCTATCATACATCGTTTTGCCGCACACTCATCTGGGTGATCGCATTCCGACTGCATTCAGTCTATTTTCATCCTTGATGTTGA
Source organism: Brachycentrus maculatus (assembly GCF_059751285.1). Taxonomy (NCBI): domain Eukaryota; kingdom Metazoa; phylum Arthropoda; class Insecta; order Trichoptera; family Brachycentridae; genus Brachycentrus; species Brachycentrus maculatus. The sequence continues at coordinate 1,060,362 of NW_028281206.1, forward strand.
CCCAATCTATTTTTACAGTATTTTTTGGACACACTAACATAAATCAGCCAATATCTCTATAGTAATACATATTATATATATCGCTCACTCCTTTCAACAATGTCATATATCAAAAATTGCCAATTTCCAGTTGTGCATGTTTTCGGAATGCCTAGAAAATGTACTATATCCCAGCAAAAGCGGCATGTTTTTAACTCAATATTTACCTGCTACAGGGCAGAAAGTGTTATTTTTTATTTTGAAAAATAGGTTTTGTTTAATTATTTTTTAAATATACTAAATATTTTTCAAATGGAGAAAAAACATACAGGTTTTACCTAAAAAGACCAGCACCGTAAAAAGTTCAATTAATACATTTTATTAATTTATTAAACTTTAAAAACCATCTCCTGAAAAATCAAGTTTTTTGATACATGATGTTGCTGAAAGGAGTGAGCGATATGTGTCACCTACTTTCGAAATCCACCAGATCCAATTTTATAAGATTTTAAAATAAATATTCGGAATGCCAATATATTTATATACTTTAAAACCCTGATAAAAAAAATACTTAAAAACAGTGTTGTATTTAAAATTTCCGCTATATTCATGGAACTTGCCTTCTGACCCATATTGCCCAATCAGAGAGCGGGGATAGGTCAAAAATTAAGATGACGTCATTATCGGTTTGTCTCGCGTTTTATTTTTAAATACTGATTGATTTTCTAAAAAAATGGAAAAATTCTCTACTTCATAATATTTTATCTAAAGATAGTCAAATCTTTTAAACATAGATGTTACCCGGAGAATTTTGCATTTTTTTGTAAAATCGACTTACATGGATTTGGCAGATTTTTAAAGTAGGCGACACACATATATATGAGACATAGAAAAAGTACATTTGAACATAAAAATAATTGTACACATGTATAAAAATTGTAAAAATGGTTGTTTATAAACTTATGTAAACGTCATAAAAAATGTTTGTCTTATAAAAATGTAAAGGGATTATAAATCAGTACATTATAAGGAATGTTCTCCCTAAATATTGTGCATTAATAAGTCAAAAGGCATCAGTTTATAGGTGGAAAGGTGAATGTTACACGTGTGTAAAGCGATCACTTGACCAGCCATGAGGAGATGCATAAATCGCTCACTCCTTTCAAGAACGTCATAAATCAAAAATCGTCAATATTCAGTTGTGCATGCTTTCAGAATGCCCAGAAAATGTACTATATCCCAGCAAAAGAGTCATATTTTTAACTTAATATTTACCCGCTACAGGGCAAAAAATGTTTTGTTAGCATTTTGAAGAAAAGGTATTGTTTAGTTATTTTTTTAAATATATTAAATATTTTTCAAATGGAGAAATAACCTTCAGGTTTTACCTAAAAAGATGTGTTGCACAGTAAAAAGATCAATAAGTGGCTTGATATTTATTTTTAATACATTGTGTTATATTTTTAAACTTTAAAAACGTTCTCCTGAAAAATCAAGTTTTTTTATTTATGACGTTCTTGAAAAGAGTGAGCGAAATGTAAAAAAAGGGAAGATTGTTTGTAAAGAAAGATTAGTGTGGCGTTCTATTCTCTCTGCCTACCGCCACATGCATGATGGCATGAATTATCAGCCATACTTCCAAATCTTTAATGCTGAAATTATTATAAATATGATCATTTTTATAAGTTAAAATATATTTAATTGTGAAGTTATTTAGTTTTGAAAAAGTTTACTTCATTTTTTTATGTTAACCACAGATTCAAATTAAAACAGCAAATTCATCATAATGTATGTATTTATATAAAAATTCATTTTAGCACATTATATGTAATAAACTAACTACATACTTTTTTTCCACATTTATCTTATTTGACCAGTGACTGGGTTTCGTCGTTACCGACATCACCAGCCTGGTTGAAACCCAGTCACCATTTAAACAAAACAAATGTGGAGAAAACCAAATATCTAGTTATTTTATTATATAAAATGCCATTCCACCGAGAAATGTCAGTACAAAACTTAATTCTAATTTTTTAGCACATTAATATTGAATGATTTCCACAGATAAATTTTTATAAATAGACAGATAATTTTCCATGGATAAATGTCTATAAAAAGACAGATAAATTTCCATGGATAAATTTTCATAAATAGACAGATAAATTTCCATAGTGGGTAGGCACATCTATAACTATATAAAATAACTTGTCTTGTTTTATTATAGCTTATGAATTACAATTTTTAGTTGCGATGAAAAATATAGAATACACATTTCATCAGTCAATGTATCCAGAGAAGGTTTTGTATATTAGTGTTCACATTTTACATAATATCATAATTTTTAAAAAGTTATAAAAACAAACACAGAATGAGCAGATTTTTCCAGCATTCAATATGGGTTTTTTTTATTTTTTTATTTATTGATTTGGCGTTTAATTTATAGAACTCCATTTTAATTTATGTATTAATTTTAAATCAAACACAGATTTTTTGAGTCTACTAAGTTGTATTTTATTAACAAAAACACATAAAAAATTATATTGTGACAATTGTTTCGCCTTGTTAGGGCATTATCAAACGAATGTCATTCGTTTGATAATGCCCTTTTGATAATTCAATATGGGTGAATTCAATAAATTTGATAATTCAATATGGGTGATTCTAATTACAGTGCTAGTTTGCTAATCCGAACGTAAATCATGCTGTGGGTATTTCGGATTAGGGAATCGTTCAAATTACTTTGTGTTTTGAGAAAAATTAAAGAAAAAAGAAAATTTCTATTTATCAGAATGCTCCTTATTTTACATTTTTTTAAATGTTGAATGATTAATTACAAAATTATATTTCTCCGTATTCTATAAATCGCAACATACTTTTCTTTAAACCCAGGTAACATTTGACATAATTGAATTGTTTTGCTTAAAATACCGCTTTTGTATTGAAAAAACATATATAAATTTGAAAAGAGAAGAGATGAAAGGTAAGGAGTTAAAATAGAATGATAAAAATATTTTTCCAATACGTATTCTTAAAATAAGTCAAATTTAAATAAATAAATAAAAAATTAAATCATGCGCAGAGACGACAAATGGCTTCTAGCGCTGCCGATCGCAAAGTGATTGCGAGTACCCCCTTAAGAACAACTGAGAATTGGAGTCAATTAGACAAGGTCAAATTTTAATAATGAAATTGGATTTTGTCATGCGAATTTAGCCAGAAAATCTCCTATTAGCTTTATAGTAACGTTTCATATTATTTTAAAGTAAATTGGAAATTACTTTTCACTTTAACAAATCTGTATCAATTTTTTTTGTAATATTTGTTTTTTTATTATTTACACAAATATTTCAATTTCATACTATTTCTGTGAGCCTAAGCGGCTCATTATTAGAAATAGGTATCAAATTGTGGTAGAGTGGGTTCGAACCGAGAAACTCTGACTTAAGAGTCTGCGACACTAACCACGGGACCACAACCCGACACCTAAAAAGAAAATTAAAAAAAGACAACTAAAAAAGGAACCACATATCACTTTGATTTACCCAAGTATTGAACATGATTTTAATAGACACATGTCTAAATTATTGTAAATTTTACTCCCTGAGAATCACGTTCGCTAATTACAAATTGGCTATTTTAAAAATTGCATGCACCTTAATATTCTAAAAAAAAAAAAATCTTATCAATAGCTTATAATAACATAATCGATTAGTTTCTATTTTGAAAATAATAAATGCACTGAGTATATATGTATATAAAATTATATTTAAAAACATATGTTTTTATATATAAATTTGAAATGAGATATGTGTTTTTAAATACATATTTAAAAACACATATCGCTCACTCCTTTCAACAATGTCATGTATCAAAAAAATAGATTTTTCAGGAGATCGTTTTTAAAGTTTAAAAATATAATAAAATGTATTAAAAATAAATATCAAGACACTTATTGAACTTTTTACTGTGCAACAGATCTTTTAAGGTTATAACCTGAAAGTTTTTTCTCCATTTGAAAAATATTTGGTATATTTAAAAAAATAATAAACTACCTTTTCTTCATAATGCAAAAACAAGACATTCTGTCCTGTAGCGGGTAAATATTAAGTTAAAAATATGCCGCTTTTGCTGGGATATAGTACATTTTCTGGGCATTCCGAAAACATGCACAACTGAAAATTGCCATTTTTGATATATGACGTTGTTGAAAGGAGTGAGCGATAGCTTCTACTAACTTTTGAGATTCGTAAATCTAAAAACAATTTTTGACAGTAAAAAAAATTAAAATGTAATACTCTCGAAAATTATTTATTATATTAAACTCTCAAAAATGATTTATGACACGAAAAAATTACAAAAAATTTATACTTTTAAAATTGATTTTATAAAAGGACAAAAATTAACTATTAAGTTTTTTTTTTTATTCTGTTATTTTTAACACTTAATTTAAACAGTAGAACCTCTAAAATTGATTGTAAAATTCTATTTTCATTAGAATTGACAGATACATTTATCACATACATTTCATTTTTATCAAATTCTATAAAAACAGTCATCCCTCGGTGTTGGCAAAGGGTCACAAATATACATATAAAAAAAGGTCACAAAAAAGTGCAAAATATTGAGATTCTAATCTTTCGTCGTTTGGCTACCGTGCTGGAGCTCCCGGGTTCGATCCCCGTGTTGGTCAAAATAAACATGATTAATTTATCACTAATCTCTTTCATCTTCTTTTCCCATGTTCACTCCCTAGATGGAGCATGTGGCAATCACAAGTCTTCTTCAGGTCACCCCGTCACACAAAATATGGGTCAGAGAATTATTTTAAGATTTTGCCCACAGATGGCACTAGAAGGATATTATCAACCAGAACAAAATAACTTGTAACTTCAATTTTATATACAAAAAAAACTCATTTTAAAAGGCTAAGTTGTGTATTTGTATTGATGTGATGTGACAACGTATGACCATACGATAAATATATTTGCTGATAGGTGTCACTATGATACAAAAATATCTATCATTCTCTGTCATCATTCTTTTGGTGAAATTTAATATCACCACCTCAAATTTCACTTCTTTAACAAACTTCACCGCAACCAAGGTTTTAATATCACTTCTTTGAACCCTTATTTGCACATAATGGTGCATAGGGCACTGCATCGTAAAGACGCATTATTCTCTTGATCCTTCACCCTAAGTTTTTAACATACATCATCCGTATCCCTTCAAATATATTTTTAATCTAAGATTTACTTGGTAAATACCACTACTTCTTCAAATCTATTGTGATGCGTGTTTCTATGCTTTCCGCATCATTTTTAAACACTGTATTTGTTTAAAAATTATACGTAATGCATGGAAACACGTGTCACAATAGATTTTGATAAGGAGTGGTAATCACCAAGTAAAACTTTAATTAAAAATGGATAGATGTGCCACAAAGTGACTGCCGAATCAATAAATGAAATCCTTCAGTTCACTGATTTGATGCAACAATGGCGTAGTTACACTAAGACACTTGTAGAAATATTACAGGAGTTGCCATAAAGACATAGAAAGGAGAGTGAATGGTGCACTAAAATCAGTTTTAGCAAATAAAAATCTATCAGCGGAAGCTAAACTGGCAGTACACAATGGAGTTCTGGTTCCAACCCTTATGTATGGAAGCGAAGCATGGAGTTGGCAAAAGAAGGATGAAAGCAGACTGAATGCAGTGGAAATGCGATCCCTCAGACGAATGTGTGGCAAAACGATGTTTGATAGATGTTCGAATGATGAAATAAGGAAAGAATGTAAGGCTGAGAAAAGCATTATCGAAAAAATTAAGAAAGGTGTGTTGAGATGGTTTGGACATGTGGAGCGTATGAGTGAAGAAAGAACGGTTAAACAAATTTATGGAGCGAATGTAGTTGGAAAAAGAAGCAGAGGACGACCGAGGAAAACTTGGCACAATCAGGTATGTCAAATTCTTGAAAGCGGCCGGGTCAGGAGTCGTAATAATCGTCGGGTATGTATGAGGAGATGCATGAATGTAGAAGAGGCAAAGAATGTTTGCAAAGAGAGAGTGGTGTGGCGTTCGATTCTCTCTGCCTACCCCTGCGGAGAAGCGGCGTGATGGTTAGTTAGTTAGTTAGATGCCATTCAGACGTAGCAACAGAAATCGCCATTTTGCTTAATTCTACAATGACACTCGCGCCATCTCGCAGCATTTCACCACAAAATCAATTCTTTCCATGTTTCTCCCCATGTAAATAGTCTTCCTGCACATTTTGACATATCGCTCACTCCTTTCAAGAACGTCCTAAATCAAAAAACTTGATTTTTCAGTAGAACGTTTTTAAAGTTTAAAAATATAACACAACACATCAAAAATAAATATCAAGCCACTTATTGAACTTTTTACTGTGCAACAGATCTTTTTAGGTAAAACCTGAAGGTTTTTTATCCATTTGAAAAATATTGAGTATATTTAAAAAAAGAAAAAATAAACAATACCTTTTTATTCAAAATGCAAAAACAACATTTTCTGCCCTGTAGCGTGTAAATATTAAGTAAAAAATGTGCCTCTTTTGGTGGGATATAGTATACTTTCTAGGCATTCCGAAAACATGCATAACTGAGAGTTGATGATTTTTGATTTATGACGTTCTTGAAAGGAGTGAGCGATATTTAACTTGTTTTTTTTTTTAAATTAACTACGTCATTGTTGCACCAAATGTACTCCAGTCCTTTCTTGAAGCGATCAAAGGAAGAAGAAAAAGACTGCTGATGAAAGTCGATTAAATACAACAATAAATTATTAATTAACCTTAAAAAAATAATTAATTCTAATATAATTTTGCAATTAATTCAGCAAATCTTGGTCACGACTGTCGTCAAGAAAAGGCGATTCAGTTGGCTTGGCCATGTACTCCGCATGCCTCCCGAGAGCCTTAATCAAGCTTGCCTCTTTTACAAGGCATCAGGTTCGCGCCGCCCAGGACGACCGCTGCTGACAATTCGTCGGCAGTTCTCGTCAGAACTCCGCGACGCGGATCTGACTTGGGAGGATGCAAGGGAGCTGGCAGCCGGCGGAAGAGCCTGGAGACAGTTTGTGGACTCCATATGCTCCACCTAGGGAGCGGATATGGTTATTATTATATAATATAATTTTAGAGAAGTAGCATCAAGATTTGTGCTCCAGTCCTTATTGAATTCATTCATTCATTCATTCACCATCTTACGATAACGATTATTTCATTTTTATTTATTGTCAAGATAGAGATTAATTATTTTAATATCTAATAGTCTGATATGACGTCAAATTACCAAACGTTTCAAAGATCGTAAAATAATAACCGACTTTTCAGAAAACTCTAGAAAATTCCGGCGTCTGAAAAAATTATTTTAAATATTTTTTTTTATCATTTTAATAATAATAAAACCCTTATCCGCACCCCAATGATGCGTAGGGCACTGCGTCATATAAACGCACATGTCATACATTTGAACACGCTAAGTTTTCCTTGATCTCCCTCTGTTCCTATTTCCAACTACATTCATTCAAACCCTTATCCTCACCCCATGGTGCAAAGGGCATCGTGCAAAGGACACTGCATCATTCAAACGCAATGTTATCTTGATCGTTTACACATGAAAGGTGATCAGCCCTGCGCTTCAGGTTCCAGTCCAGGGTAATAATATTGAATAAATATTACAGTTAAAAAATCACTTATGTTTATTTTACCCCTTTGGGAATCGAACCCGGGACGTCCAGAACGGTAGCCGAGCGTGCTGACCATTACACTACGGAGGCGGACATTTTAAGATTTTAAAAAATAGTGTTATGTATTACGTAAAACTAAAATTAAAAATGGATAGATTTTACCACAAAGTGACTGCCGAATCAATTACTGTAATAATAAGTAGGGTCAGGGTTGATGAACAAAACCGCCTGACAACAATGTGTTAAGATAAAATATCTATCGTTTTAATATTATCTATTGGCTATTATCCTTGGCTCTACCCGACCCAGTTTCTCCAGGGTATGCTTGGCTGCAATAGTTTAGAGACTAGAAGGAATGTGTATTTGATTACGCATTTTTATCCATTGTTGCGCGGTATGATCGATAATCCTGAAATTATCCGGAGCATTGGTCTGTATGTTCCCGATAGTTACCTAAGACAGCGTCGGCATAGATTGTTTCACATTCCTATACACAGGACCAACCTGCCGATGGTTATGCCTGTAGGAAGAGCTACCGCTATGTTGAACAATATCACATTGGATATTGATCTGTTCCATGTGTCCGAAGGAGTTTTCCGAAGCGAGATTCTTCTACACATTTAAGTTTTTTTAATGTATACGCCTTAAATGTTTGTTTGTAATGTATATATTAATTATTGAATAAATTGAATTGAATTGAAAAAAATTGAATTGAATATGAAAGAAGATGGTGGAGATCTTGAAACTTGCATGACATGGCATTTGCCTGGCTTAGGTGATCACTTTATACACTTGTGTAATCTCCACAGTGAGTGGAATACACATGTCGCCATTTTCAGTCAAAGTTGAGAGTCTGTTATTATTTTACGCATCATCTAATCCGAAAAAAAGGTATTCAAAAGGTCTCGAGAACAATGATCAATATTCAAATACAAAATGCTTATAAAAATTCAAGTATAGATTATCACTAAGTTGTGCAAAATACCTCAAATGAATCACATTATCTCATGTTATAATTACTTTAAAAAAAAGAAAACACAGTGTGATTCAAATACAGTAATACCCCACATAGTCCGGGTTATCCGTGCCACCAAAATGACGCGCTAAATGAATTAGGTCTATTTTCCATATATCGTAGTCATACAGGACAAAGTGACCAACTGCATTTTTTACAAAAACGAGATCATTGAATGTTTGATATCTTACTAGCTTAATATTACCCTGAAAAAAATCCCAAAGGATTTTAAACTTGAATGTATAATATTATTGACTCGTTAAAAATGACTAACTGCTTTGATGTTTATTTCCTTGCTAAGCAAAAGTGACTTGAATGGCTCTCCTGAACATTTTACGTTTTGTTAGTTAGTCACTTTCTCCTGTACGACTGCGATATGTATACATATAAATGACAACGGTACAGCGAAATGACACAATCTTTTGCACGAATATCTGCCATTTTTGTACGCGGCATTCGATCATCGCAAGCGTTCGATTTTATATGAAAAAAATTAATGCATTTAAAACCACAGAACAGTTTTGTAGTACATATATTAACACACTTGGCACGGGAAAGGTATTTCTACCCGTTCAGTGGATAGATGCTTAAGGACGGGAAGGGTATTTTTACCTTCTGCGCCGGTCTCATTTTATAGCAGAAAAGAAAGAATTATCCAATGTTTAGTTAGGAATTATCCAAGCAAGATTGGTGTTACCTGATAATATTTTTGTAATCTCTCAAATTTGAGGTAATTACCAGCAGGACAAAATAGAAGAAAAAAAATTTGGAGCAATTTATCCACTGTCAGAGCAAAGTAGCTCATTAGTACGGTATTAAATTTTTTTTATGTGTAAGCTGTATAATTCCTATATATAAAAAAATAATATATCATACAAACATAGGGTATATGAATCAAAAGTAAAAGAATGTTTTTTTCTTCTGCTTTTTTGTTATGTTCAAAACCGATTGCCAATCGCTACAATCAAGTTTATAGTCCTTTGAACAATTTGGATTTGGAGACAGGAAAAGAAAGAAGAAGGTAATGAAATGCAGCGAAATGAATAAGTATCAGTACCAGCTTGATTTCAAAGGCAGAAAAGAAGGAATTATCCAATGTTTTTGTGTGAATATTATGTACCAATCTCTTTGTTAAGGTCTAAACTATATGTACACAATTATTAAATCCCGTCGCCAGCGGTCTGCAGGCGTAAAAACCGCCCGTCTGAAATGTATTAAATGGTTAAAATAGCGTAAATAGGGGTGACGTTAGGCGAGGTATTACTGCATAGCTAAACTAATCACTACATCAGTCTGTCACTATTAGAACCGCTCTTTGTGGCGGTCCGCCTTATCTCATTCCCGTATCGGAAGGTTCTCCTTATCCAGCTTCTTGGACAGCTCCGAGATGACCTCCGTGTAGATCATGTGGTCCATGTTCCTGCCGAGCATATAGAGGATCCACCAATCGCCGACGTCGGTCTTCTTGGAGATGGTCTCCGCCATTTGGCGCGTGATGAGCTTGTTGCGGGCGTGCAGCAAGCGTGGCCGTACCTCGGGAAGGAAGATGATGACGCAGCGATACACGATCAGCAGGCAGAGGACTACGGCGAGGATGATGTACCAGAACCATAGGAAGATGTAGGTCTTCTCGTTGACTATGTTCAGAGGCAGAATGCACAGGCTGTCGTGCTTTTGTATCGATCCGGACGCACCGTACTTGTGGAAGATGCACTTTGTCACGCGGGGGAAGATGTAGATCATCGGGTCGATGCGTTCTTCCTGCGGCTCCTCCGTCAGGTGCATGACACGGAGGCCGTAGGACATGAACTCCCCGTTGAAGAACGAGTCCATCATCCACAGCTGGACGATGATGTTGATCAGGCAGAGAAGCTCACAGGCCCAGTAGCGGAACGCGTACAGTTTATGACACTGAAAAAGATTTAAAAGAATCTATTAAGAATCAAGAATTTTTTTTAATTATTTATTTTAGCTGCGCTAGGGGCCAAACATCGCTGAACGCCCTTTTTTTTAAAATTTAAATAAAATATATCGTGGGTACAAAATCGTTTACTCTAAAATTCCTGTTCTAACAGTCCCTGTTATTTCAAACTTCTAGCCTGAATAAAATACCCGCTATTAAACTCAAAGTTGAATTTACTTTTAAAACCACATATAAATATGACATTTCAAACTACTTAGTGTATTTTACCAGTTTATAGAACGTTAATATGCATCATCAAGTCAAAATTGCATATTTTCTAGTTGAAAATTTTTGGCAGTACACCCATGATTTATAGAGAGAAAAAAAATCATATTTTTTCTAATTCCGTACCTTTCAAAAACTCTTTTCTTTTCAAAAACATATCGCTCACTCCTTTCAAGAACGTCATAAATCAAAATACTTGATTTTTCAGGAGAACGTTTTTAACGTTTAAAAATATAATACAATGTATTAAAAATAAATATCAAGCCACTTACTGAACTTTTAACTGTGTAACAGATCTTTTTAGGTAAAACCTGAAGGTTTTTTCTCCATTTGAAAAATATTTAGTTTATTTAAAAAAATAATTAAACAATACCTTTTCTTCAAAATGCAAAAACAACACTTTCTACCCTGTAGCGGGTAAATATTAACTTAAAAATATGCCTCTTTTGCTGGGATATAGTATATTTTCTGGGCATTCCGAAAATATGCACAACTGAAAATTGACGATTTTCGATTTATGACGTTCTTGAAAGGAGTGAGCGATATATTTCTTTTGAAGAAAATCTAATTTTTTGATTACAAAATGGTGTTTAAAAAAAACATTCAACGTAAAATGTTACCTGGGTTTAAAGAAAATGAAGTTGCGGGCTTTTGATAACTGGGCCTTAATCACTAAATATTCAATCAACGATGGCATTGAACGAAAGAAAAATCATTATCTTTAACAACGATTAGGGGAAATCATTTCCTCAAAGTGATAATAGAATGTCTGCGCTACTGGAAGTACAAGGCCCTCTGTGTGATACGTGAACAAATGTTATATTGTAATAAAAATTTGATCTAGCGCAATACCAAACAGCCTTGGGATACCACAGCCAAATTAATTATATAAAGAAAATCAGAATAGCGTGGAGGTCAGATGACATGGGAGATTGAAAGGGTGGCTGTAAAAACCACAATGTCAATAGTGCCAGTAAAATAGGTTGAAATCTAATGAAATTTGGTTAAAGCAGCCTTGGGAATGGAAAGAGTGCGAATATGACAAAAAATCTGAGTCATTGTATTATACCGACGGCCCCTAAGTAAAATACTATATCTGCAAATCTGTTACTTTACAGGAGTGAGCTTAGAAGATTTTTTTAACATATTAATTTTATTAACTAACAGTTTTATCTGAAATTTGTATTATTTGTAAACTTGTATTATTCATTCAAAAACACGATAAAATAGTGTATTAAATCGTCTTAAAACATTATGCTTTGTCAAATTTAAGTACTTAGCGTTTTAGGAGTTCAGTTCATGTCGAAAATTAGATGTAGATAGCGTCTTATACGCCTGAAAACTAGGCGTAATTCATTTTATATATATATTTTTTTGTTTATATTTGAAGATAACGGTCAGTTGATAACATACACCAAATTGACAAAAATGTAGTAAATGTAGCACTTTACGTAGGGCACGTCGATATATAACCTTATAAATTGGGATTCAAAGAGGGGAAAGGGTATATACCATGACCTTTCCTACAATTAGCGGGAAAAACTAAAAGGCTACGTGAATGAAATGAATACAGGAAATAATAATAATTAAAGATAATAATGAAATGAAGAAGGGAAATAATGTTTTGACTATGAGAAATATTTGAATAACTACTGGAACGAATAAAATGGCTGGATGAAATATTGAAAGAATGAAATGACTATGGAAAATAAAGAAATGACTATGGGAAATAATTAAATGGCAATGAAAACAATGAAATGACTACAGGAAAGAATGAAATGACTACAGGAAAGAATGAAATGACTACAGGAAAGAATGAAATGACTACAGTAAAGAATGAAATAACTTCAGGAACGAATGAAATGACTAAGAGAAAGAATGAAATGACTGAAAGAAAGAATGAAATGACTGAAAGAAAGAATGAAATGACTGAAAGAAAAAATGAAATGACTGAAAGAAAGAATGAAATGCCTAAGGGATTGAATGAAATGACTACAGGAAAGAATGAAATGACCAAGAGAAAGAATGAAATGACTGAAAGAAAGAATGAAAAGCATAAGGGATTGAATTAAATGGCTTCGAGAAATAATGAAATGACTAAGGAATGGAATGAAATGGATATGGGAAAGAATAAAATAACAATAGTAATAATAATAATAGTGAGCATGAAATTACTACAGAAAAGATATAATGAAATGGCCTCGGAAATAATTAAATGACTACGGGAATGAATAAATGACTGCAGAAAAGAATGAAATGACTACAGGAAAGGATGAAATGACTACAAGAAATAATGAAAAGACTAAGGAAATGTCATTTTCTTATTAAACGAATAAACAAGAAACATTGCACCAAATAATGCAACATTCCATAGCAATCGGCTTGGCGTAAAAAACGTGTCCACACTTCGTAGACTTTGGCCGACGCTGGTACGAAATTGACCGACACAAAAAAATCTGTACCAATGGTCATTGCACCAATCACTGGAGCGTGATTGAAATCATAATAAAAAATAAAAAAAAACGGTCACAGTAATTTAAAGTGACATTATTTCTACACTCAATTATACATACTGTGAAGTTGTAACAATTAGAAATATTGTACAAGGTTTTTATTTCTTCGTTTTTGTTCTTATTTTCCGCCATTTTAAATTGAGAAAAAAAACGGAAATGTACTCTCGAATACGAAACATTTTCCCGGTCAATTTTGTGGGTTGCCATATTAGAAAATACTCGATAAAAAAATATTGATTACAAAATTCTTACTTATAACCCTTATCCGCACCCAATGGTGCATAGGGCACTGCATCGAATTGACGCAGTGTCATCTTGATCATTGCTTACATGAAGGCAAGGTGATCACTCTTACGCTTCAGGAACCAGTCCAGGGTAATATTAAATAAATATTACAGTGTAAAATCGCTAATATTTATTTTCACCCCCCTGGGAATCGAACCTGGGACCTCCAGCACGGCAGCTAAACACGCTGACCATTACACTACGGAGGCGGTAAAAATAATCAACTGTCAAAAATAAAGACATAACGAGATTTTCCCTCCAAAACTTCTGGGTTGCCACATTCGAAAATACCGAATTCTAAACAAAAGCGTTCGATTTTCGATTCCGTAAAGAATCGAGGCAAAAATTCGTCGACGAAAAAAGGCGACAGCGTCTCTACCGCCGACACGGTCCGTCGCCCGGCCGAACAAAAAACATCGAAAGTCGACCAAAAAAGTGTCGGCATTTCCAAGCAATGAACCATAACGTACTCGGTTTATTATGGTTTTTATTGTCGCATTTCACTTTCTTGACTTGCTCAAAAGGCGGTGAGGCGAACCAGGGTCATAGCTTGGCAAAATCAAACGGATAAGAGCGCTGAAATGTGCATTTATTTAGAAATATCGATTTGACCAGATGGGTAGGTACTCTATATTAAATACAGCGAGTATTGGACGAATATCGAAAAAGTTAAAATCGATGTAGTACAAAATTAAGATATTCGAAATTAATGTTAGGCTGAGTGAGGGATATTGTGGGAAGATTATAGCGAGTATTGTTAGTATATAATGACATTTCACAAATATTTAAGTCATATTATTTTTTGACATCTCATCAAAGATGAAGAAGAATATGGAAGTCTGGGCATTTACGGGGCTGACGACCGTCATAGGCTGGTTTAAGTTATCACTTTACACACGTGTAACATTCACCAATTCTACCCGTTATTGACAACCACACTGCTCAAATTCTTGGAAGTTCTATATATATATGAACCAATTTAGAAACCTTGTTCTTGAAGCACTAGAACTTCACTAGAGGCATCTATTGGTGAGATGTAAAGAAGCTTTTTACTAAGCAGAAACTCTTATATTAGTATGTGAGGTCCGAATCCTGGATTATAATCACACACATGAGAAACGCCAGAAAATACCATTTTCATTTTTATTATTAAGCTTATAATTTGACCAGATATTTTATTTACAACATTTTGAGTGTGTCCAAAATCTCACCAATAGATGCCTCTAGTGAAGTTCTAGTGATTCAAGAACAAGGTTTCTAAATTGGTTCATATATATATAGAACTTCCAAGAATTTGAGTAGTGTGGTTGTCAATAATGAGTAGAATTGGTGAATGTTACACGTGTGTAAAGTGATCACTTAAACCAGCCTATGACGATCGTCAGCCCCGTAAATGCCCAGACTTCCATATTCTTCTTCATCTTTGATGAGATGTCAAAAAATAATATGAAAATAACTCCTGTAATTGGAGATAATCCAGATTTTGTGAACAAGTATTTGGACACACTCAAAATGTTGTAAATATTTAAGTCAGTTTGATAATGTCTTGATAAAACTTACTCGGACATGACTCGGCCATTTAACCTTCAAAAAGATCGAATGCAAAATCTTGCCCCTTTTTGGCACTAAATATTTTTGTAAATAAAAGTAAAAATTTACATTGTACGTATAAGGAAAAAATAGAGTAAAATAATAAAATATAAATATAAATTCACAAGAAGACATTGTCGGGTACTTACTCGGACATGACCATTTAACCTTCAAAAAGATCGAATGCAAAATCGAGCCCCTTTTTGGGCACCAAATATATTTATAATAAAGTAAACAATTTCGATATATGAAAAAAATATACATATTAAAATGTGCAGTAGCCTTATTTGTTTATATATACAAGGATGACATTGTCGGGTACTTACTCGGACGTGTATCCGGCATTTAACATTCAAAAAGATCGAATGCAAAATCGAGCCCTTTTTTGAGCACCATTTTTTGAGCATATATTTGTAAATAAAAGAAAAAACAATTGATAATATTGGAAAAAAAACTGATACTTAGTGGCTTTATTTCTGTTTTAAATATACAAGGATGACATTGTCAAATACTTACTCAGACATGTCTCCGCCATTTAACCTTCAAAAAGATCGAATGCAAAATCGAGCCCCTTTTTGGGCACCAAATGTATTTGTAAACAAAAGAAAAAACAATTGAAAATATTGGAAAAACTGATAGTGGCTTTATATCTTTTTTAAATATACAAGGATGACATTGTCGGATACTTATTCGTACATGTCTCTGCCATTTAACCTTCAAAAAGATCGAATGCAAAATCGAGCCCCTTTTTGGGCACCAAATATTTTTGTGAATAAAAATAAAACCATCGATTTATATTAGGGAAAAAAATATAGTAGCTATTTATGTTTTTTTACACATAGAAGGATGACATTGTCGGACACTTACTCGCACATGTCGCAGCAGATAGTCGATCAGAACCGACTTTTTCTCCTCCTTTTCCTTTTCCTCGCAGAGCCCCATGTTGAGTCCCATGACGATGGTCCTCATCAGCCCGCCCTCGAAGCAGTCCCACAGGAATTTGGGAGTATAGCACATTATAGCCTGGAAATGGGGAAAAGTATAAATGTACCCGTAATTGAATAACGGTTTAGATTATAATATAGGTGTACTAGAATTGCATACAGATTTATTCATTTTAAAGAATATTTCAACTGTTCAATTTCAATTTATTTATTTCTATTAATATATACATTTCAAACTATAAAAAAATTAAATCGTATACATTAAAATAAAATATATGCAAGAACTATTGCTAAAGGTGTAGAAGAATCCCGCTTCGGAAAACTCCTTCAGACACATGAAACAGATCAATATCCAATGAGATATTGTTCAACATAGCGGTAGCTCTTCCTACAGGCATAATAATAATAATAAATTTGGATAACTTATATAGCGCCATTTTCGTAAAAAAATACCTCAAGGGCGCTTCACGGTGAATGAATTGGGGAAAATATTATGGTGGAAATGATTTAGCAAACAAATGTGTCTTTAGTCTTTTTCTAAAGATCATCTCACTCTCACTATTTCTAACCATTGGTGGAAGAGCATTCCACGCCGTCGGTCCTGCAACAGCAAAGGCACGCTCGCCAAATTTAGTGCGTTGGTTGCGAGCTGGTAAGATTACTTTGCCCATTGCAGATGTTGTAGCTGATCGAAGTGTGAGACGTCTATCAACCAATTCATCTGGAATACACAGCTCCTTAAGATACTCTGGAGCCATATTGTGTATTGATTTATACATGAGTAGGCAGAGTTTATACTCAACCCTTTCGGGAAAGCGTAACCAGTGGAGTTTGTGAAGTAGTGTGGTGATGTGACTGAATTTAGAAATTCCAAAAATTAGTCTCGCTGCTGCGTTTAACACTGATTGCAGTCGAGTCATTTTATTGTTTGGTAGACCCGTGTATATACCGTTACAATAATCTACTCTCGATATTACAAATGCATTTATTAATTGACGGGCAGCATCAACTGGCAGATTCTTGCGAATGCTTTTAATTTGCCTTAGCTGATAAAAACATGTACTTGTTGTTTTGCTTATTTGAGTCTCAAGGGAGAGATCAGAATCTAAGAACACGCCGAGCAGTTTGACGGCCGGTGTAGTTGTACTCTTTGGATTGAGTGGTGTCGTGTTATCAATCAAATTCTGTCGTTTAGGTGTGGCTATCCAGAGATGTTCCGTTTTGGACGGGTTTAACGTCAATCTGTTTTCAGCCATCCATTCTCCTATTCTCTCAATGCACTTATTAATAGAGTCAACAAGTTTATATTTTTCCTCCGGCCTACAATAAAAATAAATTTGAGTGTCATCCGCATAGCAGTGAGACCACAATCCGTGTGACTTTATAATATTTTCTATGTCTTTCGTATATAGAAGGTATAGAAGAGGACCTAGGACTGATCCCTGGGGTACACCAGTAGAGACGGAATGATAAGGGGATTTAACTTTTTGAAAAATGACTGAATATTCACGTTCTCGAAGGTATGAGCAAAACCATGCAAGTGCTTTATCACAGATGCCGTATGTCTTCCTTAAGCGTTCCAGCAGAATATTGTGATCAACCGTGTCGAAAGCAGCACTCATATCCAAAAAGGAAACCAAAACAAGGTCACCAGCATCCACAGCAGTTATTATATCAGACAGTACTCTCACTACGCCTGTCTCTGTAGAGTGGTATCGCCTGTATGCCGATTGCCTCTCTGAAAACAACTTGCTATTTTCAACATACGTTGTCAGTCTATGGGCAACAATTTTCTCTATTATTTTTGATATGACAGGAAGGTTGGAAATTGGGCGGTAGCTTGAAAGGTCCTCGGAGTCCATCTGAGAAATTTTTATTAGTGGTGTAACGTTTGCCTTTTTCATGGCCCTTGGAACAATGCTTTTCTCCAGAGACATGTTTATAAGATCTCTTATAAATGGAGCAATCTCGTTAACACATTCTTTCAAAAGCCATGTCGGTAGTGGGTCCAGTAAACACTGTTTATTGGGCAAAGCATTAATAAGTTTTGTTACCTCACTTATATTTGTGGACTCGAAAAATTTCAGATACTGCAAGGCATTACAGGAAATTGTTGGATTTTTAACCAATGATGTTGCTTTCCGAATATTTTCGATTTTATTTTTGAAAAAAATAGCGAATTCGGAAGCAGTGGCTTGTGTGTTGATTTTAAGTTCACAATCTCCGCGGACAGATTGCAGACTTTGCCACAGGAGTTTCGGAGACGACTTATGTTCTCTAATTCTCGAACACCAATATGCAGATTGTTTTGATTGAATCAAAAATCTATTAGTGGTTTGTGCTTCGAGCCACTTTAAGCGATCTGAAACTAATAGCGTCTTTCTATATTTACGCTCAAAACGCCGTAGTTTTTGTTTTCCATGTCGACATTCCTCGTCAAACCATGCATCTGATTTCCTTTTACGAACGGTTTTCGTGGTTAAAGGCGCATGTTTGTCTATCAAGCTGAAAAGTACACCATTGTACAAATCAGCCAGCTGGTCGACATTCTTGGAACTACGATCAGTATCCAGACCAATTAAGGAGTTCGAGATATCGGTCTTAAATTTATTAATATCTAGTTTCCTCCACGACCGTGATGTGAAGGATCTGTAGATAGGGGTGGGTTTGCCGATATTGATTTCGCCATGTACTAGTTTGTGATCTGACAGTCCGATGTCTGTTACATTGACTGCAATATGTTCATCACATTTGCGTCGTATTATAACATCCAATATACCTCCTGCGTTATGAGTTGAGGTGTTTACTTCTTGAAGACAATCAAAATCACTCAGAAGTACATTAAAGCGTTTGGTCGCTGAATCTGTTTCACGGTCGAAACGAATATTTATGTCTCCAGTTATAATTAATAATTCTGTGCGAGTAACCGCCCATTCTAACAGGGATTTTATTTCTGAAAAAAATTTAGTAGTCGGTGCCTTAGAGCCGGGCCGATAAATTGTTATGAGAGTAAAATTTTTACTTCCTACTGTTATTCTGCAACAAATGGATTCGAAACTCGAGAACAAAGGTAGTCTTATATTCATTAGTTTAAAATTATTGTTTGTAAGTATAACTATTCCGCCATGATTTGTCCACGAAAGATCGTCACGTTTTTTACAATCTTCGGACCTGCGCGCCCGCTCAATAATATTAAAACCTCTGCTACGGAGCTGTTTAATGGTGACAGAGTTGCTATCTTCATGCCACGTTTCAGTAATAGCCAAAACATCTATTTTATAGTCCGCTACTATATCACAGATGTCATCGATCTTATTATTAATTGAGCGAGCGTTCCATGTACCAATCGAGACTGGATATGCTATACCTACATGCCTATTTGGCTTCGCATTTCCTTGACTTTCAATGCCTACAGTATCTAAGATTTCCGGTAGATCTTTATGCTTTCTGCCTCCGCGACATCCTCTGTATCTTTTTTTCCGGATGTATCTTTCCTGATAAAGATTATTTGAATTTAAATTATGTTTAAGTATGTTACTTCTATTAAATTTATTAATTGCGGTGTGATTCTGAAACTGTAGAAGGTTCTCTACTGTGTAAACAATCCTAGATTTACTATCCTCCATACACATATCCCGACGTTTTAAGCAATTTACTTAAATGGCATGGACAAAATAAAGTCAAAGCATTGTTCATTTTTGGACAAAACAGTAATAAAAGTTATATTGATGGATTACTTTCCTTTGGGTCCGTCGAGCGTCAAATTACTGGTCACACGTGGTGTATCCGGCTCGGGTCTGGGAATCGCATAACCATCGAACGCACTTTTAACATATTTGTTGAATATTGACAAAGATAAAGTTAATATTTTCGATAATTCTTCACAAAACACAGTTTTTTACAAGCAAAACTATTATTTTTTTTCACTCAAACTGAGGCTAATGTTATAAAGATAATTATAACCATCGGCAGGTTGGTCCTGTGTATAGGAATGGGAAACAAATATGTCGACGCTGTCTTAGGTAACTATCGGGAACATACAGACCAATGTTTCGGATGATTTCAGAATTATCGATCATACCGCGCAACAATCGATAAAAATGCGTAATCAAATACACATTCCTTCTAGTCTCTAAACTATTGCAGCCAAGCATACCCTGGAGAAACTCGGTCGGGTAGAGCCGAGAATGATGTGTTATTATTGGCTAGTCGAAATAGTAGAGAAGTAAGGCAGATATGAAGGTTGAGATATGAAACTTGAGATATTTTAATAAAAACAAAAACCGAACACCGCTATACGTCACCAAATTTTAAGCCATCGGGTGTGTTATGGGGCGTATCCCTTTATGTATCTGCTTTATAGACCTGTAATAGTAGTAGTGTGGATTCGTTTCTTTGATGTCATTCATTACCAACTTACGAAAATAACATATTTACGTGGGCAAATTTTGCAAAAGAAAATGATGAATAAAAAATTATATCGGCTGTTATAAACACAAAACAAGTCTCACACAGTCCTTTTATAGGTTAAGTATGTTAAATTAGATATTCCTCCCGAGTGATAATACTCTATTGCTAAATTACGCGTAGATTAGGCCGACCTAATATCGGGACCCAATGATGATGTAAGGATGATCTCAAGTACTTTTCAGGGACCGTAAGTATGTCGTCACAGGAATGTTCCAGAATGTTCCTCATTCGTTATGCCGGCTGCGTAGTAAACGGTCGAACACTCCGGAAGTTGGGCCCAAAGAAATATTCTGGCAATGAAGTATGTATGGTACCTGGACGCCCTTTGCAGTGTTAGCCTAACCGAAAACGTAAAAATGCCGAATCGAATTATTGCTCAAATATTCCGAATGCGTCCAATTTTTTTTGTTGTTGTTCTCAAATGTAAGAGTTATTTATATCAATATTTTAGTGTTTTTCCTTCGCCTGATTTATCGTATTTGGGCGTTTGTCCACTACACGGAATTTTATTGTAAACTATACACATCCACTTTAATTTTTAAAAAATATAAACTAAATATGCTATAAATCCTTTTACATGGCAAGGAAAATTTTCTAAGGCAACTGACAAGAAAATAAAATAAAAAATGAATAAAAAATTTAACTTAAATGAATTTTTTGCTTTAAACACCGTTTTTGTTATGAAAAAATAAGTTTTCTTTGAAATAAACATATGGTTTTGAAAAAAAAACAGTTAAAAAAGTCAAGTAGTTAAAAAAAAGATTTTTCTATATAAGTATATTTAAAAAAATATATAAATGCAATGGTCTTAGGTTCCTTGGTGTGGGTGTTTAATCAACAGATTTGGAAGTATGGCTAATAATAATAGTAAATTTGGATAACTTATGTAGCGCCATTTTCGTAAAAAAAATACCTCAAGGGCTCTTCACTGTGAATGAATTGGGGAAAATATTATGGTGGAAATGATTTAGCAAACAAATGTGTTTTTAGTCTTTTTCTAAAGATCATCTCACTCTCACTATTTCTAACCACTGATGGAAGAGCATTCCACGCCGTCGGTCCTGCAACAGCAAAGGCACGCTCGCCAAATTTAGTGCGTTGGTTGCGAGCTGGTAAGATCACTTTGCCCATTGCAGATGTTGTAGCCGATCGAAGCGTGAGACGTCTATCAGCCAATTCATCTAGAAATTAGTGGCGCCATCAGTTGAGAATAAATAACACTAATATTTTATTTATTGTTTCGGCATTAACTTTGTGGTAAGACATGTTACAATGATTAAAGAAAACACTTCGTTTTTTACCACTTGAGTTTTATTATAGACTACATGTTTCAGAAGTTAAACTTCCATCATTCAGGTCTGTATAATACAATACAATAAATATTTCCCCTCTCCTTATTTATAGAACAATTTTATATTTAATATTTTAGTTATTAACATTATCGATAAAATTAAGAAAGGTGTGTTGAGATGGTTTGGACATGTAGAACGAATGAGTGAGGAAAGAACGGTAAAACAAATTTATGACGCGAATGTTAGCGGGAAAAGAAGCAGAGGAAGACCGAGAAAAACATGGCACGATCAGGTATGCCAAATACTTGAAAGTGGTCAGGTTAGGAGTCGTAACAATCGGCGGGTATGTATGAGGATATGCATGAACGTGGAAGAGGCGAACAATGTTTGCAAGGACAGAGTGGTGTGGCGCTCTATTCTCTCTGCCTACCCCTGCGGGAAGCGGCGTGATGGTTAGTTAGTTAGTTTTATTTTAGTTATTATACAGACCTGAATGATGGAAGTTTAACTTCTGAAACATGTAGTCTATAATAAAACTCAAGTGGTAAAAAACAAGTGTTTTCTTTAATCATTGTAATAACAATAATAAACGGATTTTTTTACACTTTACAAAATTCAAAAATAACCCTTAACCGGAGAAACCCAGATTTGTGAACAGGGTTTTGGAGACACTTAAAATGTCGTGAAAATGAAATCCACCAATAAGAGAGGCTAAGACCGTGGAATTTCCAAAGAGGAAGTCGGGTCACATACATGTGTGGCATGTGCAAGAGAGGCAAGCGGAGAGAACCGGTATGAAAAGTATGCACAGGAATGCATCTCGTATTCCACGAGTTTGTTGTTCCTCCGGGCGCCTTGCAAGTGTGTTGGTGCAGTCTGGAATGTTCTGGAGCTCGACCACTGGTTGGATTGTTGGTCGACCAGAGGCTAAGAAACCCGTCACCGCTGTATTTTCAACCACTTCATCATCGAATTACAAAAAAAAAATTAATATGAAAAAAATATATCACGACTTTTTAAAAATATGTCGTTACCTCATTCGATTTATGGATTCTATATCATTTAACGGTGTACTCTCAAATATGCAATACAGTACGCAACCGGCTGCGCGAGAAGCCACACGTGTTGTCCGTGCACAATTTTTTTTTGGAATATACATATGGTCCTCGTATACTACGGTTTTTTTTTATAACACAGATGTATAAAAATTGTGGCATATTTTTTGTATACACATGTATTGTAGGTAAACGCTTCTTATAACACGGTTTCAGTAAAATAAATGAATTAAATAATTTGTTTGTTATAAAAAAAAATTAAGTACATATTACAATAAAGTACATATGGATAACGAGAGAATGACTAAGAAAATATATGTGGCGAATGTGAGAGGGAAAACAGAACGTGGACGACCGAAAAAGACTTGGCAAGATCAGATCAATCAGAACCTAAAATCTGGCGGTGTCAAAAGTCTGCGTAATCGGAGGGCATGTATGACTAGATGTATGGATGTGAAGGAGGCGAGGAGTGTATGTAAGGACAGAAGAGTGTGGCGTTCCATCCTCTCTGCCTACCCCTGCGGGGAAACGGCGTGATGGTAGTAGTAGTAGTAGTAAGTACATATTCATTTAAACTATTCTAGATTTTTTTTTTTGGAACGCAAACCCTTATTTTGTATGAACTGCAAACGTTGTATAACAGGGGATTTTGTGGCACCATATAACCGTGTTATACGAGGACCGAGTGTATATTGAAAATATATTTTTAAATATATTTTTAACCCCTCATCTTTTAAAATCACTTTCTTTTCAAAACCATATATTTATTTTGAAGAAAAACTTATTTTATCAATACAAAAACGGTATTTTCAGCAACAAAAAAAAACAATTACATCATAATATATCACCTGGGTTTGAAAGCTGAAATTGAGTTATTGAAAAGTAGGGAGTTAACAAAAAAATTATAAAAATATATAAATATCATGAAAATGGTATTTTCAAGCCATTTGATTATGTTATCAGCCATATGCGCCTAGCGCGTATTCCGTACTAAAGGGGAATTTAAATTTACGCGCCTAGCGCGTATGCAGAACTTTACGTGTCAATCTGTAAATAAGAATAAACCGAGAAAACTAAGCAGTGACCCAACCCAAACCTCAAGGGGTTCGTACACTTCAGCGAGTACAGGTGTTAGGTCATTTCCTTCTCATATTAATTAATTTATTCATTATATTTATTTATTGAATGGCTAATGCCTTTAACATAATACATATATACAGTATCTAATATAAAAATACACTAATGAATACACTAAGAGAGAAACAAAAAGTCTTAAACATAAAATAATAATAAAATAACAAATAGTAAGCACTGGTAAATACACGTCTCCTTCACACAATATCAGCGAGAGAGAGTGAAACACAACGTTTAAATTTATCCGTTATAAAATGGATAAGAAATGCTGAGAAAGTACAGACTTCAAGGTGGATAACAATATATTAAATAAATCTATACTTTCAAAAGCATTGGCTAACATGTGAAGCCGCGGAATCGGAGAGAACATGGCATAGTTTGCATTATGTACAAATACTGCCAATACAGATTTTTGCCTAGTACCTCTTCGACGCACGCTAAGCTTTATTTGATTATGTAAAAATACTGCGAAATATTGTCCCTATTATTGTTCCTAAATTTCATTCACTGTGGTGGAAATATTGGTGCAATGATAGGAGCAATTACCCTTTTCTTATTTGGACAGAGGCTAGCGACTCGCTCCGCGGTCGTCGACCTTAGTGACTCGTGCCGAAGATTGCCCGCCATAGGACCCCCCGTAAAAGCAGAAGGTTTGCTTGGAAACCAAGTAATAAATACATATAGCCTACGTAATACCCTGTACCTATTATAAACCAAGCCGCAGTGCAGCGGTTAGCTCGCAAGAATGCCTGAAGTCCCCAAAAAAAAAGATGCCTGTTGTGAACTCGTAGAGTATCGAACAGATTAATGGAAACAAAACTTTTATTTTATTATATGACATCTCATCAAAGATGAAGAAGAATATGCAAGTCTGAACATTTACGGGGCTGACGACCGACGTAGGTTGGTTTAAGTGATCACTTTACACACGTGTAACATTCACCAATTCTACCCATTATTGACACCACACTACTCAAATTCTTGGAACTTCTATACAAATTAACCAATTTAGAAACCTTACTAAGAGTTTCTGCTTAATAAAAAGCTTCTTTTCATCTCACCAATAGATGTCTCTAGTGAAGTTCTAGTGATTCAAGAACAATGTTTCAAAATTGGTTCATATATATAGAACTTCCAAGAATTTGAGTAGTGTGGTTGTCAATAATGGGTAGAATTAGTGAATGTTACACGTGTGTAAAGTGATATTTATTAGTTATATCATAAATTTATATTTATTCTGATCTCATTTGGGCTCAATCAAATATTTTACTCTTCTTGGCGTCTATTACATAAGGTTTTGGCACTTGGATGCCATTTTTTCGTTTCGAAACCATACCTGAATTATGGATAAATCGCTCACTCCTTTCAAGAACGTCATAAATCAAAAATCGTCAATTTTCAGTTGTGCACGTTTTCGGAATACCCAAAAAAATTACTATATCCCAGCAAAAGAGGCATATTTTTAACTAAATATTTATCCGCTACATGGCAGAAAATATTGTTTTTGCATTTTGAAGAAAAGGTTTAATTATTTTTTTAAATAAACTATATTTTTCAAATGGAGGAAAAACCTTCAGGTTATACCTAAAAAGATCTGTTGCACAGTGAAAAGTTCAATAACTGGCTTAGTATTTATTTTTAATAAATTGTGTTATATTTTTAAAGTTTAAAAACGTTTCCCTGAAAAATCAAGTTTTTTGATTTATGACGTTCTTGAAAGGAGTGAGCGAAATCAGATTTTCCACCTTAGTGCAATAAATTTTGGAGAGCCGATTCTTACATGTTGCCGATAGATTTTCAATATGGTTTAATATTGAAATTTGAATGATATTTCAAACGTGTGTTTGGGGAAGTGCTGGAAAACAGATGAATATTCATGGGTGGTGTTCAAGGTCGCATTAGGAAAACTAGACCGTGAAGAAAATTTGCATAGACGTTCGCAACAAACACTATTTTGACGTACATACAAATGGTCACTATTCACGATTCTAATTCATGGTTTATTAAATCCTGTAAATGTAGCTTTGTTTCCAACAATAGTGCATGTCCAATCATTATTAATATAATATAACTATGTAACTAACCAAATAAAAATACATGTTCCCCAGAAACATTATTTTAAATGTATTTTTAAATATTATTCTTTGACATCTCATCTAAGATGAAGAAGAATATGGAAGTCTGGGCATTTACGGGGCTGACGACCGTCACACTTCCATATTCTTCTTCATCTTTGATGTGATGTCAAAAAACAGTATAATCGGTGTTTGATTTTAACATTTACTATATAAATTGAAATGGAGTTCTACAAATTAAACGCACTTTACACACGTGTAACATTCACCAATTCTACCCATTATTGATAACCACACTACTCAAATTCTTGGAAGTTCTATATATATGAACCAATTTAGAAACCTTGTTCTTGAATCACTAGAACTTCACTAGAGACATCTATTGTTGAGATGTAAAGAAGCTTTTTATTAAGCAGAAACTGTATCCAGGATTCGGACCTCACATACTAATATAACAGTTTCTGCTTAGTAAAAAGCTTCTTTACATCTCACCAATAGTTGTCTCTAGTGAAGTTCTAGTGATTCAAGAACAATGTTTCTAAATTGGTTCATATATATAGAACTTCCAAGAATTTGAGTAGTGTGGTTGTCAATAATGGGTAGAATTGGTGAATGTCACACGTGTAAAAAGTGATCACTTAAACCAGCCTATGACGGTCGTCAGCCCCGTAAATGCCCAGACTTCCATATTCTTCTTCATCTTTGATGAGATATTAAAAAATAACAGAAATTGTATTAAATTGTACAAAAAAACTTTCAAATAATAATAAAATAAAATAAATAAAAAAAATTAATCAAGCGGCTTCCACGCAGGGGTAGGCATAGAGAACAGAACGCCACACTCATCTGTCTTTAAACAATCTTCGCTTCTCCAACATTGAAGGCATGCGATCTCTCAGTGCGTCAAAACCATGTATGACAGATGCTCGATTGGTGAAATGAGGAAAGAATGCATGGCTGAGATAAGCATTAGTTTAGTCATATTTTATTTGTTTATTTTAAATATGCTTCTTACCTTATGTTTTTCTCATTTATTCCTTTTAAATATGCTTCTTATGCCTATTTATTATACCTGTTTATTGTTTTTATATTTTGACATGTATTACTTTTGGTTATTAAAAAAAATCTTTTTTGTAACTTTATTATTTGTGTTCCAGTCTTGTTAACCTTAATCCCATGTCCCAAAATAAGAAATAGAAATTGCTCATCGGGAATATTATATATGATATATATATGATGTATGTATGTAATATGTTTTGTATAATAATAAAATAAAATAAATAAATAAATTATCGATAGAATCAAGAATGGTGTGAACAGCTTTCATAATTTATAGAAAAATTGCGAATACGTACTTGGAAAAAGAGGACGAAGCAGACCCACTGGTAATAGGTGTAATACTTTTTGGCATCTTCGTCGTCAAAATCGTTGCTGATTCCTGGTTGGACCACGTGAACACCGGGGATTTTCTGGAAAAACAAGATAAAACATCGTATCACATTTATTATCATTATTTATAGATTTGGCGTTTATTTTGTAGAACTCCATTTTAATTTACATAGTAAATGTTTAAATCAAACACTGATTTTAATTTTTTTTGACATCTTATCAAAAATGAAGAAGAATATGGAAGTGTGACGGTCGTCAGCCCCGTAAATGCCCAGACTTCCATAACCTTCTTTATCTTAGATGAGATGTCAAAAAATAATATGAAAACACCTCCTGTAATTGGAGATGATACAGATTTTGTGAACAAGTATTTGGACACACTCAAAATGTTGTGCACTGTTTATACTCACATAGTAGACTAAAAAAATCAGTGTTTGATTTTAACATTTAATACAAAAATGTATTATTATTATTATTTATGCGAATGGTTAGATGGTCAGCTGGATTGACCCTTGGAGACAAAATAAAGAGTTTCGTGGAAGCCTGGCTGTAACAGGCATCAATAGTAAGGTAGAGGAATGACAATTGAGATGGTATGGGCACATAGGACGCAGAGAACCTGATCATATTGTGAACCAGGCAATCGCCGTGGATCTTCCTCGAAATAAATCCAGAGGAAGACCAAAGAATTCGAGGATGCAGCAGAAAGATAACGTGATTCGAGGGCATGGCCTAGGTGTGCCACGCTTTACGTGTGATATATATATATATATATATATATATATATATATATATATATATATATATATATATATATATATATATATATATGTAAATAAAACATACATCACATCATACAATTCACACGTTTCGCTTCATGTGTGAGCTCGCGGCAGTATCCATGGTCGATTTGAGTGGACTTTTTTTATTCAGCAGAGACCCTTTTTATTGTATATATACATATTAAATATATAGCTCACTCCTTTCAACAACGTCATATATCAAAAAAACTTGATTTTTCAGGAGATCGTTTTTAATGTTTAAAAATATAACGAATTGTATTAAAAATAAATATAAAGCCACTTATTGAACTTTTACTGTGCAACAGATCTTTTTAGGTAAAACCTGAAGGTTTTTTCTCCATTCGAAAAATATTTAATAAACAATACCTTTTCTTCAAAATGCAAAAACAACACTTTCTGCCCTGTAGCGGGTAAACATTAAGTTAAAAATATGCCTCTTTTGCCGGGATATAGTACATTTTCTGGGCATTCCGAAAACATGCACAACTGAAAATGACGATTTTTGATTTATGACGTTCTTGAAAGGAGTGAGCGATATGCAAGACCCTTCTCGCCCCTGATCACCTTCGAACAATCAACGATCACCGCTCGCCCCTGGTGGGCAGGTACTCGGCTACATCTATGCAAGTGTAAAATTGTGGCCTTCGCGACTGTAATTTGGCGTAATTAATTTGGTAATCAAATCAGGTTGTAGCATCGAAACGAAGGCTAAACGGAAAACGTATCTAGTAGCGTGGTAAAATTCGCGTTATTATTGTATGGCTGAAATGAGTAACTGTTAGTATTACGACTGCAGTAGAACGGGGCTACTTGAACTTTGATGTGTTACTTGAGCCCAGTACAAAAATAAATATTTAGATCGTGGTATCGATCGAAGTATCGTGACAATAAGTGTCACCTGTCAGGGAAACAATGAATCATGTCGATACGGTCAGTATTGTAGACCAAATACAGATTTAATTCTTTTTCTGTACTGGGCTCAAGTAACACATCAAAGGAATGGTATTCATTAGTTTATTTCGAGGTATATATATATACCTACGTATATTTCTATCCGGCTTACGTTTTCAATGTCAAATATACCTTCTTCCTGGCTCCATCCCAACTTATCGTCGTCGTAGACCATTGGGGTCAGCTCTCCTCGACCTAAGGTTAAAGGTCCTTCTGTCATGGACAACGTCACCTAGTGTCTTTGAATCATGAAAACCTTACAAGAGCGCAATTGACACTGCGTCTTAGGTCCTTAGTTTGCTTGTTGTTTGAAGTTTATTTAGATTTTTTTAGTATTAAAAATTGTAAATTTATTGTCTTCGAAGACCGTTGAGGTCAGCTCTCCTCGTCCTCAGGTTGTAGGTCCTTCTATCATGGACAACGTCACCTAGGCCATGCCTTCGAATCACGTTTTCTTTCTGTAGCATCCATGAATTTTTGTCTTCCTCTAGATGTCTTTCAAGGAAGATCTATGGCGATCGCCTGGTTCACAATATGATCAGGTTCTCTGCGTCCTATGTGCCCATACCATCTCAATTGCCTTTCCTCTACCTTACTATTGATGCCTGTTACATCCAGGCTTCCACGAACGCGTGAACTCTTATTTTGTCTATATTATTTGCATAGGAGCTGGGAATATTCATTTGTAAGCAATCAAGTTTGTGCACCGATTGACGTGATTAGCTTTAAATGATCGAATTTAAAAGTCAAATTAAGTATTTTTTTATTTTTTTTAATCATACGCATAATTAAAATTTACAATAATGTGCCCTCACTGTGTTTTCCCGTGCGGAGGGCATATTTTATTATTAATAATAATTTCTTATATGGTATTTTTCTTCACAAAATTTTTAGTGTTTACAAATCTGCGTTTAGCCAATTATTATTACAATTTTGATATATCTCAACATATGTAGATGAGGAAGAATATGAATGTCTGGATATTTACGGGGATTATTTTTGTTTATTTTTTATTTATTTATTTATATTACATTTAATACAAACTATTATTTGCACTTAATTTACATAATATTATATATTTACATATTCTTACAGTAAACGAAATATTTATTTTAAAATTCTTTCAGACTCTTTTCATTCTTCATATATTCAGGCATCTCATCATACATTTTGAAACCCTTATACATTAAACGATTTTGGGACTCAGTTTTTTTCAAAAATGGCAGTCTTATTTTATCTTTATTTTTAGTACTATGTTCATGAATTTTTTTGTTTAAAACTATTTTATCCTTAAAATATTTGGGTAATTTATCGTTAAAACAATTATATATAAAGATAAGCATATTATATATTACTTTCTTTTTTATAGGTAACCAGTTGAGTTCTTCTCTCATTTTTTTATATACATATTATTATATTTATTGTTTCGGCATTAACTTTGAGGTAAGACATGTTACAATGATTATAGAAAACACTTGTTTTTTACCACTTGAGTTTTATTATAGACTACGTGTTTCAGAAGTTAAACTTCCATCATTCAGGTCTGTATAAAAACTATTAATAAGTTATTATACAGACTTGAATCATGGAAGTTTAACTTCTGAAACATGTAGTCTATAATAAAACTCAAGTGGTAAAAAACAAGTGTTTTCTTTAATCATTGTTACATATTATTATATCTATTATATATACTCGTAAAGTCAACATTGAATGATTCGTTATTGAAATCGATTTTTTAATTCAGTCGCCCATGTCTGACGGAAAAGCATTATTTCACACGATTTAACGCGTGGGAAAACTAACTAGAAAACTATCGTGGGA
Organism: Brachycentrus maculatus; assembly: GCF_059751285.1. Lineage (NCBI taxonomy): Eukaryota > Metazoa > Arthropoda > Insecta > Trichoptera > Brachycentridae > Brachycentrus > Brachycentrus maculatus. The sequence goes on from NW_028281206.1 coordinate 1,091,574, forward strand.
ATTGATTTGAAGTATTTGTGTATATCATAAGAACTTTCAACAAAATATCTAATTAATCACCCCCCTACTCCCCCGGGGTCAGAATTACCCCCTCAGCTCTCTCCAGGGCCCCTCGAGAGGCCAGGGGGCCACTTTGGGAACCTATGGTTTAGACCAGAGGTTCCCAAACTCTTTTGTCTTGTAGACCCCTTGCCATGTTTTTCAATTTTGGGTAGACCCCCGTCTTACATGATATTGATTTTTATCTAATTCATTAACTTCAAATGTATTTTTGACAGCCGGTATATGTAGTGCTACTCACATTGAAATATTTAAATTTATGATGGTAGTGAAGTGTAGTGAAAATTAAAAACCACACATGTTAGGTTTTATATATTTATATATTAAATTCAAATTAAAACATAGACTCCTTGCAAGTTGTCGTAGACCTCTGGGGGTCGATAAAGACCACTTTGGGAATCACTGGTTTAGACTTTAGACAAATAACTTAGCAATCACATGGACTTTCCTGATTCGAGAAATGTTTATCTTCTTATCTGACCCTTATCCGTGGTTCATAGGGCACTGCATATTATTGAATACATAGTGATCACTCCTGTGCTTCAGGGACTTGTCCAGGGTAATCGGCTGTCCAAACTTAAAACAAACTATAACATTTATTTAATATTACGGCTGTCCAAACTCAAAACACGGTAAGGGACATTTTTTTGTAGTACGTTTTTTTGCATTTTTGTAGTAAGTAGATTCTACTCAGTCCAAAAATGCAAAAAAAAACGTACTAAGAAAAAATATCCCGTACTGTGTTTTGAGTTTGGACAGCCGTAATATTAAATAAATATTTTAGTGTAAAATCACTAATATTTATTTTCAACCCCTCCCTGAGAATCGAACCCGGGACCTCTAGCACGGTAGCTAAACACGCTTACCATTACACCACGGAGGCGGACAATCATGTATATCTGCTTAGGTATATTACACAGGGCGATCGAATAAAAACCGAATGAAATAACGACTACCTTAAAATAAGGTCAATTAACTATCTTACTAACCATCACGCCGCTTCTCCGCAGGGGTAGGCAGAGAGAATAGAACGCTTTACCACCCTGTCTTTGCAAACATCCTTCACCTCTTCCACATTCATGCATCTCCTCATACATACCCGCCGATTATTTCGACTGTGCTAAAAATTTTGTTGCATATTGAGTATTTCTAGCTCCTATTTTATTTTATTTCAAAAACTTAAGCTGAAAAGAAATATACACCGAGAATAGAGTAATAGAGTAATGAATACTATCCCAATCGGTTAACCGAAAAAGTAACAGTCATTCATCAGTCCCATCTCCAATAGATTTTTGTCACGATGTTGGTTTATTGGCTTATAAATTAATATGAAGACTATCGATAACATTCTTATTGAAGTCTGTAGAGAACTAAGGGAGATATGAAGGTTTAAACTTTAGATATTTAAATAAAAGGAAAAACATGCGTTCGCATACGTCATCAAATTTCCGTCATCGAACGTTTTATGACGTCACATGGTTTATTGTCTATGGTTTATAGAGCTGTTATAGTAGTAGTGTGGATTGTTTGTTTACCACTACACTACCATTTGTGTTATACAAATATGAAGGGTGGAGCATAGACATCAACAAAAAGAGCCGCCAATAATTTAGCAATATTACCAATATTAAAATAAGTCCATCTTTTCTGTCACGTCATTCATTACCAACTTATTTACGAAAACAATGTATTTACGAAGGCGAATTTTCCAAAAGATGATGAATGAAAATATTGATTATATCGGCTGTTTTTTTTTATTTTTTGGAATACCAATAAATAAAAAAATAAAGAAATTTTCTTTATCAACTAGTCAAATAGACATGAACAATATTTCTATTAAACGTATTAAAAGAAACATTATTGATGTCTATTTCATTAAGCATTACATAGCACATATCGCTCACTCCTTTCAAGAACGTCATAAATAAAAAAAAACTTGATTTCTCAAGAGAACGTTTTTAAATTTTAAAAATATAACTCAATGTATTAAAAATAAATATCAAGCCACCTATTGAACTTTTTACTGTGCAACAGATCTTTTTAGGTAAAACCTGAAGGTTTTTTCTCCATTTGAAAAATATTTAAAAAAATAATTAAACAATTCCTTTTCATCAAAATGCAAAATCAACACTTTCTGCCCTGTAGCGGGTAAATATTAAGTTAAAAATATGCCTCGTTTGGTGGGATATAGTACATTTTCTGGGCATTCCGAAATCATGCAAAACTTAAAATTGACGATTTTTTATTTATGACGTTCTTGAATGGAGTGAGCGATATCGCAGGGTCGATTTAATGAATTTTGGTAGGGCTTGGAGTGCATTTTAGGGTTTTTAAATGAATTTTTGTTTCTGGTCTGTGCTCCCGGGACTCAGACTGGGCAATCTACATAATTGTTTAAAAATGTATACAGGAATTTTAAATTTATATGTTTTGTGTTATAAACACTACACGAGTCGTATACAATCCTTTATAGGTTGAGTATGTTAAATTCTGTCCGCCTCCGTAGTGTAATGGTCAGCACGCTCGGCTACCGTTCTGGAGGTCCCGGGTTCGATTCCCAGGGGGGTTTAATAATAAGTGATTTTTTCACTCTAATATTTATTCAATATTACACTGGACTGGTACCTGAAGTGGAGGGCTGATCACCTTTCCTTCATGTGTAATCGATCGAGATAACACTGCGTTTATATGAAGCAGTGCCCTATGCACCATTGGGGTGCGGAAACGGTTTTATATATTATATATGTTAAATTAGATATTTCTCCCGTCCGATAATGATCCATTATAAACCGCCCTGTGAGATCGAAGACGTAGAATGACTGTTCTGCGTGCGTCAGTGATTCGATTATGCACTCGTTAGTGACTTGCTATTCGGTAGTAGTGATTCACGACGACGATTACGAGTATTGTTGCTCATAGCGATTTATGGTGATGAGAAAATGAATACTTTGATCAATCAATGCAGTGTAACCTCTCACAACGAGTAATAATAATAATAATAAATAAAATTGGATAACTTATATAGCGCCATTTTCGTAAAAAAATACCTCAAGGGCGCTTCACTGTGAATGAATTGGGGAATAATACGCATTTACAACATATTGAGTGTGTCCAAATACTTGTTCACAAAGTCTGGATTATCTTCAATTACAGGAGTTATTTTCATATTATTTTTTGACATCTCATCAAAGATGAAGAAGAATATGGAATTCTGGGCATTTACGGGGCTGACTACCGTCATAGGCTGGTTTAAGTGATCGCTTTACACACGTGTAACATTCACCAATTCTACCCAGTATTGACAACCACACTACTCAATTTTATTAATTTTTTTTTTAACCTAACGTCCAAGTGACTATGAAATCTAGCCACGGCTTATGCAACACCGTTTATCATGTTCCTACTCAGGCTTCAACTTTATAAGTTTCATAGCCTATGCCTACTTGTGAGTGGATTTACTCTTTATGTTTAAAGTTACTATAATTTCATGTAATTCATGAGTGAAAATTCTAGGCAAAAACACTCGCTCACACTACTCAAATTCTTGGAAGTTCTATATATATATATGAACCAATTTAAAAACCTTGTTCTTGAATCACTAGAACTTCACTAGAGACATCTATTGGTGAAAAAAAAATATAGTAATACGCATAACGAGCAATTTTTTTTGATAAAGTTACTCCCTTAGCGAGTTACAGAAAAAGTCTCTTTTTCACAGCATTCACTTGACTTCCCAGACTTCCACGTTCTCCTTCATCTATGTTGAAATCTCAAAAAATAATATGAAAAATAACTCCTATAATTGAAGATAATCCAGATGAGTATTTGGACACAATCAAAATGTAACTTCTTCATCTATAATGATTAAAGAAAACACTTGTTTTTTACCACTTGAGTTTTATTATAGACTACATGTTTCAGAAGTTAAACTTCCATCATTCAGGTCTGTATAATAACTAAAATATAAAATATAAAAAAGTTCTATAAATAAGGAGAAGGGAAAATTAGGGGGAGGGGGTTAGTCAAGGGGCGGAGTTTGAAAACAAAGGAAAAATGGAAAGCAATGGTGAAGAATTTTGAAACAATATATTATTATTAGAATATAGGTTTTTTTGGATTTCTAAATTTTCAAGATAATTCATAATTTGGCCTTTATATGGAACAAGGTGTAATAATTTTAATTTATGAGAGTGAAATGAGTGATTAGTATCTATTATGTGATTTGCAAATTCCGAAAAATAATTACTAACAAGACCGCTATGATGTTCTTTAATTCTAATCTTTAAATTTCTCGCAATTTGGCCTATATATTTTCTATCACAATCTCCACACGAAATTTCATAAACACCACTTTTTTGTAATAAATCTACTTTAGATTTTGAGTTATCGAGGATTTTATGTAAATTATTATTTATATAATATGCAGGTTGGATATGGGAAGGTAAGATTTTCGAAATATTTTTAGTTATTGAACCCGTATATAAATTTTTTCGCCAGGATTTATTTTTGATTGAATCATTATTAGGAGCTGAATATATGTATTTTTTCTTCATCTATATTAAGATGGCAAAATGTATTTTTTTAAAGATTAATATTTTCACAAATTTACCTCACTCGTGCAATTTTTTTATGTCGCATCAAATTTGAGTCATGACATTACTTTTGCTGAATTAATTCGTTGAGGGATATTGACCGCATCCGGCGTCGGGCGCTGCGTCAACTTTGAACCGCGGTTTGGCGTATAAGAAAATACACTATCTAACCCGTGGCCAGTCGTTAAACTTGCAAAAATTGATGTTCTACAACCGGAAGACAGACCGCTAACACGTGGTTGGACTTATCCGTAATTTTATAAGATAAAAAGCGGTTTTATGTGATAAATTGATAAACAAAGTTGTCATATCGCTCACTCCTTTCAAGAACGTCATAATTTAAAAAATATATTTTTCAGAAGAACGTTTTTAAAGTTTAAAAATATAATACAATGTATTACAAATAAATATCAAGCCACTTATTGAACTTTTTAGTGTGCAACAGATCTTTTAAGGTAAAACCTGAAGGTTTTTTTCTCCATTTGAAAATATTTAGTATATTTAAAAAAAATAATTAAACAGTACATTTTCAATAGATTTATATTATCCACTGACACTTCGTGATGGAATTGCATTTTTAATATGTTATTAGATTAAAACCAATATTTTTAGCTTTTCCACTTTATTTTTATTTGACCAGCGACCGGGTTTCGTCGTTACCGACATCATCAGACTGGTGAGAGGCTATACAAATTGTAATGGTATATATAAAACAAGGCAGGAGTTGATAACCATTTTCTTCAAAAATGCAAAAACAACACTTTCTGCCCTGTAGCGGGTAAATATTAAGCTAAAAATATGCCTTTTTTGCTGGGATATAGTACATTTTCTGAACATTCCGAAAACATGCACAACTGAAAATTATGGCGTTCTTGAAAGGAGTGAGCGATATATTATAATCTAACACGTGGTGCACACATTTATTTATTCAGACATACATTTTTGTCGTCTTTACTAAGATGAAGAAGAAGATGACCATCCTGGTAAAAAACGCACCTTTTCTAGTGACATTTAAGAAACGTCTGAGACATTACTATTTATCATTAGAATCCTAAGAGCGATTGTTCACTACCCGGAATTTTACCGTCCGGCAGTCTGGTTTTGAAAAATGAAAGCGACTATGACAGTTTAGCGTGATCGAATTTACAAGATCAAGAACTCCGATCCGAAGAAAGATGGACAAAAGCACAAGCCAATCCAAGCCAATCGTCGTTTTAAAACGCTAACTGACGTACCGGACGGTAAAATTCCGTGTGATTCCGTGTAGTGGACAAACGCCCTTACGGTAGTATTTTACTAAAATGGCGGTGTAAAATTATCCAAAAACATTATTATTTGACCGAGAAAAAGTAACGATTATAATCTCACAACATTTTGAGTGTGTCCAAATACTTGTTCACAAAATCTGAAAATTATAAGCTTAAATAATAAAAATGAAAATGATATTTTCTGGCGTTTCTCATATGTGTGATTGTAATCCAGGATCCGGACCTCACATACTAATAAAAGAGTTTCTGCTCCATTAAAAGCTTCTTTTCATCTCACCAACAGATGCCTCTAGTGAAGTTCTAGTGATTCAAGAATAATGTTGCAAAATTGGTTCATGTATTTAGAACTTCCAAGAATTTGAGTAGTGTAGTTGTCAATAATGGGTACAATTGGTGAATGTTACACGGGTGTAAAGTGATCACTTAAACCAGCCTATGACGGTCGTCAGCCCCGTAAATGCTCAGACTTCCATATTCTTCTTCATCTTTGATGAGATGTTAAAAAATAACAGAAATTGTATTAAATTGTAAAAAAAACTATCAAATAATAATAAAAAATAATTTTTTAATTTTATAATCCAGGATTCGGATATCACATACTAATATAAGAGTTTCTGCTTAATAAAAAGCTTCTTTACATCTCACCGATAGATGTCTCTAGTGAAGTTCTAGTGATTCAAGAACAAGGTTTCTAAATAGGTTCATATATACAGAACTTCCAAGAATTTGAGTAGTGTAGTTGTCAATAATGAGTAGGTAAAATGATCACTTAAACCAGCCTATGACGGTCGTCAGCCCCGTAAATGCCCAGACTTCCATATTCTTTTTCATCTTTGATGAGATGTCAAAAAATAATACGATTATAATCTCAATCTGAAAAAGTTGGTAACAGTTAGCCATTAGTCACATCTATAAGATCACATGTCGGTCGCATCAGTCAATTTCAATTTAGTACGCAAATTGGCCTGATTGGCATAGGTGGCCGCCGGCCGAGGAGAGGTCGCCTCGGAGATTGGCTCAATGAGACGGTCCCAATTCCCGACTGCGGTCAAACGGGACAGTGGCCGGCTTCTCCCCTCGCCACAAGCCCTCGACACAAGTCATTGCAACGTACTGAGAACGAGCCAAAACTGCATTACAGGCAGCATTAATGAAAACTTGACCAGTTAAAAAAAAACTAAACAGAAGTGAAAATATCTGGAAAACTAAGGCACTTTTACGGAGGTCATATATTCATTTTTTGGTGAGTCATAAACTGGCCTAACACCCCTTACAAGGAATACGTCGGATTATGGGACATTACAGGGTATAAAATAAAATAAAAAGCACCTTACCTGTCTATTAAAAGCATCAGGCATCGTGAACGTGGAAGTGATCCAACAGAACGTGTTCACCACATGGGTCGGCAGCCCGTTGACGATGCACTGGATGGGTCTTCCGACATACTGCGTGGCCGTGATGATGATGGAACACGTCAGCAGCAACACGGTCGTGAACACGTTGTGCAACCGGAACACGGCGTTATCCGTCTGGATGTCTTGCCACTTGAAGTAGGCCTGCAGCCCTCCTAGCAACTTATACATCTTGGTTTGTTTTCAACTAATTTGGTGTTCCGCAAGGCTCGGTTCTGGGACCCTTCAAATGATACTTTTACGCTATTTTCTACGTATATATCATTCAAATCAGTTCGTTTATCATGTGATTTATATAATTACCACATCACTTGATTCGTTTACGTGATTGCATATAAAATCGTAACAATTTTCAACAAAAATCGCTAGATTTCTTACTATAACGTTGTATATATCTCGTAAAAAACGTCGATTAAAAACTACAAAATCAGACTTTTCATTTACGTAAATTTGGAGAATTTCTTCTTTTTAATGGACAACAAGCGGTTAGCGGATTTGACACGCTACGAGGTATAACTTACGAGAAAAAAAATATGCCGAATGGCGTATAAAAGTGGACGGACTATATCCAATCTTGTTCTTATAAATGTTGTATTGAATCTTATCGGTTTCTCTTGTATACGAGATTCAAACAAACAAACAAAAACTGTGGTCTTTTTTAATATATCAATGAATAGCTGCAAAGAACTTTCCAGATCTTTTTACTTGTGTGTCATCACGGTAGATTATGATTCCTTTCGAGATCTTCCAGATACTTCTTAATGACTATAGATCGATCACGATGAGCTTGATGTCCTCCACGTGGCTTTCGATTGCTGATTCTGAAACAATGGATAATAAAACGGGTCAATAATTACACTTTTCCACCAAGTCAAGTAATGAATCGATTTGACGACATGGCTCGTTATGGACACGATGAATCAAAATCTAATATAAATGAGCTGGCAACAATCGTTATTAGAGACCTAATCGTTTTTGGTAATAGACAACACTCGATTGCTAATTGTGATCATTATTTCTAAATTAAGTTACTACTTATACACAATATTTCAGGTGTGTCCAAATTCTTGTTCTTAAATTTGGGTTTCTCAAATGATTTGTATATGAGGTGCATAAAAATTTTAAATCATGTTGTCAGGTGTTTCAGGACAAAGCATATTTTTAAATTAACATTTACCCGCTACAGGGCAGAAAATGTTGTTTTTGCATTTTGAAGAAAAGGTATCGTTTAATTATTTTTTTTAAATAAACTAAATATTTTTCAAATGGAGAAAAAACCTTCTGGTTTTACCTAAAAAGATCTGTTGCACAGTAAAAAGTTTAATAAGTGGCTTGATACTTATTTTTAATACATTGTGTTATATTTTTAAACTTTAAAAACGTTCTCCTGAAATATCAAGTTTTTTGATTTATGACGTTCTTGAAAGGAGTGAGCGAAATGTGCGCCGCGGCACACTAGAAACTACAAAAAAAGCACTTTTCGCCGATTAAAATAACTGGAGAGCAATGTTTCACGTATCGCTCACTCCTTTCAAGAACGTCATAAATAAAAAATCGACAATTTTCAGTTGTCCATGTAATAGGAATGCCCAGAAAATGTACTATATCCCAGCAAAAGCGGCACATTTTTAACATTTACCCGCCACAGGGTAGAAAGTGATGTATTTGCATTTCGAAGAAAATGTATTGTTTAATTATTTTTTTAAATATACTAAATATTTTTCAAATGGAGAAAAAACATAAAAAGAGATTTAAATCTGTATTTGGTCTACAATACTGCACGTATCGTGACAATAAGTGTCACCTGTCAGGGAAACAATGAATCATGCCGATACGTTCATTATTGTAGACCAAATACAGATCTAAATATTTTTTTGTACTGGGCTCAAGTAACACATCAAAGTTCAAGTAGCCCCCCCGTTCTACGGTACGTCAAATGTTACCTGGATTTAAAAAAAATAGTTGGGATTTAACGTATGTTGGGCCATAACGGGCAATACTTCTTATTTATTATTTCGCTGACATGTACCCCCCTGAAAGTTTGAGAAGCCCTTAGGGGTCCATACTGAGAACACTTTGGGAACCTCTGGACTAGACCGTTGTTTTGCAAGAGCTTTGTCCAACACTAATCGGTCAGCGGTCGTCGCGACAACTCTCCAAAAACCGTCCGCGATCCATCACGTTTCAATTTTTTATCAGCAGTTTCCTTCATACCTCAGCGGTTTCGGGAGATCACTGATCTGTCGGCGCCTGATAATTCGTCGGTCAGAGATCTGTCTTTTTTTTACGAGGATGTAATATAATGCTGATGAATGCAGTCGTAATGCGATCTCTCAGACAATTGTTTTTAATCTTCTTCTTCTTCTTCATCTTGTTGTAAGCCTGTGGCCTGTTTTTAAGAGAGATAAGCCTCCTGCGATGTCGATTTCCAGCTATCGACCCATCTCTTTGGTGATCTGCCCGGGAGTCGTCTACCATGTCTACTTTTTTAATATTATTTAAAAAAAATACAATACTGTAATACAATTATTTACAATATTTTTTTTTATGAACGCCTCACTAAGCATAGCCCGCGACGAGTCGTTCGTTTACATTATTTTAAAAAAATTAAAGAGAATACTTCACATTTGAACGAATGTGAAGATTAAATGGACTGTATATCTACAAAAGGACCGTCAGTCCATTAAATCTTCACATTCGTTTGAAAATGCCATAACTAGGCGAAACAATTGTCACAATACTAATTTTTATGTGTTTTTTTTAATAAAATACAATTTAGCAGACTCAAAAAATCTGTGTTTGATTTAAAAAATTATTCAGAAATTAAAATGGAGTTCTACAAATTAAACGCCAAATCAACAAATAAACACTATGACATTTAAACGTACAAATTATTTAAAAAAACATCCCCGTTTCATAAGCTTTCTAAAAAGGTAAAAAAAAAACCTATATTTTTATAAGGATGATGAAATGCGTGCAGGGTGTAGAAGCCAAGGATAGCTAGTCAAAAACATCTCCGTATACCTCCGAGGTGTGTTTTATTGACAGTAATTGTAAACTCCATATTTCAAGGATAGCGAGAATTGCATTCTAGTTTTTACTTATTGAATATTCACAGTGAACGGTGCATTTTTGTCTGCAGTACTCGCGAATGCAACGTATTCAAATTGAGAGAAAAACCAGTACTCGCTTATAACTAATAGTATGCTTGCATATTTGCAATCGACGAATTCGAAAGCAATCGTACTTGCTAGTCAAGTTATTCCTCGCAATAAACCATTTTATGGTATTTTCATGCAAGTGTTTAAAATACACCCTGGCAAGGAAGTATTTTATGGTATTTTCAAGCGAGTGTCGGAAACGCATCCTCACAAGAAATCATCTTACGGTATTTTTATGCAAGTGTTTGAAACTAATCCTCACAATAAACTATTTAATGGTATTTTCATTTTAAGTGTTTAAAATACATCCTGGCATGGAAGTATTTTATGGTATTTTCAAGCGAGTGTTGGAAACGCATCCTCACAAGAAATCATCTTACGGTATTTTTATGCAAGTGTTTGAAACTAAGCCTCACAATAAACTATTTAATGGTATTTTCATTTTAAGTGTTTAAAATACATCCTGGCAAGGAAGTATTTTATGGTATTTTCAAGCGAGTGTTGGAAACGCATCCTCACAAGAAATCATCTTACGGTATTTTTATGCAAGTGTTTGAAACTAATCCTCACAATAAACAATTTAATGGTATTTTCATTGTAAGTGTTTAAAATACATCCTGGCATGGAAGTATTTTATGGTATTTTCATGCGAGTGTCGGAAACGCATCCTCACAAGAAATCATTTTATGATATTTTTATGCAAATCTTTGAAACCAATTTAAAAACTTAAATTTCATACTATTTCTGAGCGGCTCATTATTAGAAAAAGGTATCAAATTGTGGTAGAGTGGGTTCGAACCCAGAAACTCTGACTCAAGAGTCCGCGACACTAACCACGAGACCACAACCTGACACTATGAACCAATCTCTTTGTTACTTAATGGTATTTTCATTCAAGTATTGTTTTTTTATGTTTTCTTTTTTTTTGCATTTCACAATATAATATAATTACAAATACAAAAAATATTGTTAGTAAAAAAAAATTAGTACGGAAAAAGATCCCACAAAGGCATGGCCTGTGTGTGGTGCATTTTTATTTTAGATTATAAAGGGTGGTGCATTTTTATTTTAGATTATAAAGGGCACTGGAAAGAATACAACAGATACCAAAAATAAAAATACATTAAAAGTGCTAATATATACTACAAATATTTTATTTTAACAGAAAACAAAAAAGTATGTACTATACGAGTATGACTTAAAAGTTTAAAAGAAGAAGCTACTTAGATTTGTTTAAAATAAATAATTACTGAGTTTGATCAATATGGTATGTCTAGAAGTTTGCAGAATTTGAGCATTGTTGTTGTCAATCATGGGTGGAATTGGTGAATGTTACACGTGTGTAAAGTGATCACTTAAACCAGCCTATGACGGCCGCAAGCCCTGTAAATATCCAGACTTCCATATTCTTTATAAAATAAAAATACTTAAAATAAAAAACGACTTTTAATTGGTACTTTTTCTCTAACCGGTTTCGACGAGAACATTGTCATTATCAGGGTTAAAAATGTACATGTTCCATATTCTTCTTCATCTATGTTGAGATGTCAAAAAATAATGCAAACCCTACCTTTTCGGAAAAGCGTAACCAGCGCAGTCGGTAAAGTAGTGGGGCGATGTGACTGAATTTAGAAATTCCAAAATGTGACTGAATTTAGAAATTCCAAAAATTAGTCTCGCTGCTGCGTTTAACGCTGATTGCAGTCGAGTCATAGCATTGTTTAGTGCAGTGCTCAGCAAACTTTTTCTGTGTTTGATAATGTCCTAAGAAGACGAAAGGCGTCACGTATTAAAATATACATAAATAAATGTAGAATTCATTCCAACAAAAACCGTGTTTTATTTTGGATATATAACCCAACAATTCAATATGGAATTCTACCAACTGTCTGCATTTACAATAAACTTTTTCTATTCAAGTAACACCTACCAAATTAAGAAATTTCAGAGGCGCATATTTACCATATTATGATAACATATTTCGCTCACTCCTTTCAAGAACGTCATAAATCAAAAATCGTCAATTTTCAGTTGTGCATGTTTTTGGAATGCCTAGAAAATGTACTATATCCCAGCAAAAGGGGCATATTTTTAACTTAATATTTACCCGCTACAGGGCAGAAAGTGTTCTTTTTGCATTTTGAAGAAAAGGTATTGTTTAATTATTTATATTAATATCTGCCTCCGTAGTGTAATGGTCAGCACGCTTGGCTACCGTTCTGGAGGTCCCGGGTTCGATTCCCAGGGGGGGTAAAATAAATATAAGTGATTTTTTCACTGTCATATTTATTCAATATTACCCTGGACTGGTACTTGAAGCGGAGGGCTGATCACCTTTCCTTCATGTATAAACGATCAAGATAACACTGCGTTTATATGACGCAGTGCCCTATGCACCATTGGTGTGCGGATAACGGTCTTATTATTATATTATTAAATATTATATTATGGAGTTTCTCGGTTCGAACCCACTCTACCACAATTTGATACCTATTTCTAATAATGAGCCGCTTAAGCTCACAGAAATAGTATGAAATTGAAATATTTGTCTAAATATAATATTAAAGTACAAACAAATACATTTTTTTTTTCTTTAAACTTTTTTCCGCGGCACACCAACTGATCACCAAGGTACACCAGTGTGCCGCGGCACACACGCGGCGGAACAATGGTTTGGTAGACCCGTGAATATACAGCTCAGTATTTTGGTGTGGAATGTGACAGTTTGAGCGGTCTCTCCTGATGATAAATTATGGAACTTTTAAAAGCTTTTAAAGTTGACATTCAGCTAAGAGAATGTCTACAAACATTGTCTATGAGTTATAAATATAGCAAGACTTTAACTTCAAATACAAGTTCAGCATAAGAGTGTTCTTTCAAAAACAAATACAAATATGGCACAATACGACATCGGGAGCGGGATATAACATTTTAAATACTACTTTGAATACGTTTTAAAAATTATATATATATATATATATATATATATATATATATATATATATATATATATATATATATATATATATATATATATATATATATATATATATATATATATATATATATATATATATATATATATATATATATATATATATATATATATATATATATATATATATATATATATATATATATATATATATATATATATATATATATATATATATATATATATATATATATATATATATATATATATATATATATATATATATATATATATATATATATATATATATATATATATATATATATATATATATATATATATATATATATATATATATATATATATATATATATATATATATATATATATATATATATATATATATATATATATATATATATATATATATATATATATATATATATATATATATATATATATATATATATATATATATATATATATATATATATATATATATATATATATATATATATATATATATATATATATATATATATATATATATATATATATATAACGTGGTAATATTTTTCTTTATAAATTGGGTGTAAATAATATGTAAAGTAAGTGTGTATAATAATAAAATAAACAATGTGTTGCTTTGTAATTAAAGTTTATTATTAATTTATCTTTATAATAATTTTATATCTATCTATCTATCTATATATCTGATTCTGACAGTTAATAATATTATCGGAAGTCTTTTGTTTTATTCTGAGCGACGCATGCGACATCTGGTGGTATTAACTGTTTTGTGTAGGTAGTATTTGTAAGTACTTAATAAAATGTATAGGTAGGTACCTAGTTATTTTATTACATATATATATATATATATATATATATATATATATATATATATATATATATATATATATATATATATATATATAACGTGGTAATATTTTTCTTTATAAATTGGGTGTAAATAATATGTAAAGTAAGTGTGTATAATAATAAAATAAACAATGTGTTGCTTTGTAATTAAAGTTTATTATTAATTTATCTTTATAATAATTTTATATCTATCTATCTATCTATATATCTGATTCTGACAGTTAATAATATTATCGGAAGTCTTTTGTTTTATTCTGAGCGACGCATGCGACATCTGGTGGTATTAACTGTTTTGTGTAGGTAGTATTTGTAAGTACTTAATAAAATGTATAGGTAGGTACCTAGTTATTTTATTACATATATATATATATATATATATATATATATATATATATATATATATATATATATATATATATATATATATATAACGTGGTAATATTTTTCTTTATAAATTGGGTGTAAATAATATGTAAAGTAAGTGTGTATAATAATAAAATAAACAATGTGTTGCTTTGTAATTAAAGTTTATTATTAATTTATCTTTATAATAATTTTATATCTATCTATCTATCTATATATCTGATTCTGACAGTTAATAATATTATCGGAAGTCTTTTGTTTTATTCTGAGCGACGCATGCGACATCTGGTGGTATTAACTGTTTTGTGTAGGTAGTATTTGTAAGTACTTAATAAAATGTATAGGTAGGTACCTAGTTATTTTATTACATATATATATATATATATATATATATATATATATATATATATATATATATATATATATATATATATATATATATATATATATATATATATATATATATATATATATATATATATATATATATATATATATATATATATATAACGTGGTAATATTTTTCTTTATAAATTGGGTGTAAATAATATGTAAAGTAAGTGTGTATAATAATAAAATAAACAATGTGTTGCTTTGTAATTAAAGTTTATTATTAATTTATCTTTATAATAATTTTATATCTATCTATCTATCTATATATCTGATTCTGACAGTTAATAATATTATCGGAAGTCTTTTGTTTTATTCTGAGCGACGCATGCGACATCTGGTGGTATTAACTGTTTTGTGTAGGTAGTATTTGTAAGTACTTAATAAAATGTATAGGTAGGTACCTAGTTATTTTATTACATATATATATATATATATATATATATATATATATATATATATATATATATATATATATATATATATATATATGAGACATCGGGAGTCGAAATGCGATCCCTCAGACGAATGTGTGGCAAAACGATGTTTGATAGATGTTCGAATGATGAAATAAGGAAAGAACGTAAGGCTGAGATAAGCATTATCGATAAAATTAAGAAAGGTGTGTTGAGATGGTTTGGACATGTGGAGCGTATGAGTGAAGAAAGAACGGTTAAACAAATTTATGAGGCGAATGTAGTTGGAAAAAGAAGCAGAGGACGACCGAGGAAAATTTGGCACAATCAGGTATGTCAAATACTTGAAAGCGGCCGGGTCAGGAGTCGTAATAATCGTCGGGTATGTATGAGGAGATGCATGAATGTAGAAGAGGCAAAGAATGTTTGCAAAGGCAGAGTGGTGTGGCGTTCGATTCTCTCTGCCTACCCCTGTGGGGAAGCGGCGTGATGGCTAGTTAGTTTATATATATATATATATATATATATATATATATATATATATATATATATATATATATATATATATATATATATATATATATATATATATATACATATATATATATATATATATATATATATATATATATATATATATATATATATATATATATATATATATATATATATATATATATATATTTTAAATATAATATAACGTCAAATTTGATTTGTACATCCGAATTGATTTGTAAGGCGTTCAATTTGAATTGAATACGTCGAAAATAATTATTAGGGCGTCCAAATTGGTTTTTAAAATTCCTATTTTGATTTATAAGGCGTCCAATTAGATTTGTAAAACGTCCATTTCGATTTGACAAACGTCCAAATTAAGTTGTCAAACATCCAAATTGATTCGTCAAACGTTCTTTTTTAATTTTTAAGGGGCGCAATTTGATTTTTAAAACGTCCGTATTAATTTTATAATCGTCCCTTTTAATTTTTAAAACGTCCTATTGAATCTGTACGGGGTCTAATTTGATTTGTTAAACGTCCACATTGATTTGTCAAACGTCCTATTTGATTTTTAAGGGGTTCAATTTGATTTTTATAACGTCCAATTTCATTTTAAAAACGTCCATTTAAATTTTTAAAACGTCCTATTTAATTTGTAAGGGATCCAATTTTATTTGTCAAACGTTCAATTTGATATGTAAGCCGGCCAATTTGTAGTGAAAACGCGGTATCAGACGCCTGTCGACGCTTTGGCCACCCCTGAGACATGCGATGGTATCTATCACAACATTATTAGGTACTACGTAACGTGACGATAATTGTAGATCTGAAGATGGGGTCAAGACCATAACCGTCGAACCGATAAACATTTAAAACGAGGCGTCATCGTGAGTAGCGATCAATTATACCAATTTCATCGGATGAGACGATGAATTTTATTTTCAACATACAAATGAATAAAAACGCAAGACTACAAATCGCTCACTCCTTTCAAGAACGTCATAAATCAAAAAACTTGATTTTTCAGGAGATCGTTTTTAAAGTTTAAAAATATAATACAATTTATTAAAAATAAATATCAAGCCACTTTTTGAACTTTTAACTGTGCAACACATCTTTTTAGGTTAAACCTGAAGGTTTTTTCTCCATTTGAAAGTTATTTAGTATATTTCAAAAAATAATTAAACAATACCTTTTCTTCAAAATGCAAAAACAACATTTTCTGCCCTGTAGCGGGTAAATATTAAGTTAAAAATATGCCGCTTTTGCTGGGATATAGTGCATTTTCTGGGCATTCCGAAAACATGTACAATTGAAAGTTGACGATTTTTGATTTATGACGTTCTTGAAAGGAGTGAGCGAAATGTGAGACTGCAAGACAGCACTCAAATTAGTTGAAGATTACTCACATTTGCCACATATATTTTCATAGTCATTCTCTCGTTATCCGTTCGCTCTTCATGTCCAAATACCACCTTAAATAACTCTACTTAATCTTTTCAAGTATTCCTTGTTCAGCAATTCTTTTCTTGTACCTTCGTTTTAAGATAGAGACCTTGGGAGAGTCTGATGAGATGGTGCGACGACATGTCGCTCACTCCTTTCAAGAACGTCATAAAACAAAAAACTAGATTTTTCAGGAGAACGTTTTTAAAGTTTAAAAATATAATACAATGTATAAAAATAAATATCAAGCCACTTACTGAACTTTTTACTGTGCAACAGATCTTTTTAGGTAAAACCTGAAGGTTTTTTCTCCATTTGTAAAATATTTAGTTTATTTCAAAAAATAATTTAACAATACCTTTTCTTCAAAATGCAAAAACAACATTTTCTGCCCTGTAGCGGGTAAATATTAAGTTAAAAATATGCCGCTTTTGCTGGGATATAGTACATTTTCTAGGCATTCCGAAAACATGCACAACTGAAAATTGACGATTTTTGATTTATGATGTTCTTGAAAGGAGTGAGCGATGTGTGGGGGTAGAAACCGGCTGCGAACACCAACGAAGAAATGAAATGACACGGAAGAGGCCTGTATCCAGCTGCGGAGAACAGAAGGCTACAGAAGAAGAAGAAGAAGAAGAAGAAGACTCAGACTCAGCCGATTGACGACGTTTTTCATTAATATATTTTTTTAATTTTCTCACATTATAATTTTCATATCATAATCATAATCCATACCTGTATAAGCGCCCTTGAGGTAGTTTTTTACGAAAATGGCGCTATATAAATCATCCAAAATTATTATTATTATTAAGAAAGTGGCATCGGACTAAAAATGTTTGAGAACCGGTCATTTATATGGAGCATCCCTCCACTTGTCTCATTGCATAATCTCAACCGCTGGCCCAAATGTAAAACGATCCATCTCAAAATTATACTGAGCAAATATGACTGTACCAAATATTGACACAGCCGACTGACGGAGGTACAGGATGGCGCAAAATCAATCACCCTATCGGAAGATGTTATAATTTTTGTAAACGGCGTCGTACATCAATCATATTTGACGTTCGTGAACAAGATAGATGCAGTATAACGGATTGATAATACGGGCACAAACGTGCATCGAAACTGGCGGCAGCCACTAGACGGATATCATCTTTTACTAACTAACTAACTAACTAACCATCACGCCGCTTCCCCGCAGGGGTAGGCAGAGAGAATCGAACGCCACACCACTCTGTCTTTGCAAACATTCTTTGCCTCTTCTACATTCATGCATCTCCTCATACATACCCGACGATTATTACGACTCCTGACCCGGCCGCTTTCAAGTATTTGACATACCTGATTGTGCCAAGTTTTCCTCGGTCGTCCTCTGCTTCTTTTTCCGACTACATTCGCCCCATAAATTTGTTTAACCGTTCTTTCTTCACTCATACGCTCCACATGTCCAAACATTCTCAACACACCTTTCTTAATTTTATCGATAATGCTTATCTCAGCCTTACATTCTTTCCTTATTTCATCATTCGAACATCTATCAAACATCGTTTTGCCACACATTCGTCTGAGGGATCGCATTTCGACTGCATTCAGTCTGCTTTCATCCTTCTTTTGCCAACTCCATGCTTCGCTTCCATACATAAGGGTTGGAACCAGAACTCCATTGTGTACTGCCAGTTTAGCTTCCGCTGATAGATTTTTATTTGCTAAAACTGATTTTAGTGCACCATTCACTCTGTTCCCAGCAATCACTCTCCTTTCTATGTCTTTATCAATCTTTCCATCCCTAGAAAACATACTACCCAAATATATGAAATCATCTACCTGTTCCAAAATCTCCCCATTTACCAATATTTCACACTCAGATCTACATTCATCTCTTTCAAAAACCATGATTTTGGATTTGCTAACATTCATCAATAAATCACATTGAAATGGTATTGAAATGGTATATATTGAAAGATGTCCCGCCGCATTCCCAGACCTGATACAGAAGCATCTAGGCTTCCCGACAAACCTGCAGCAAAGCATTTTAAAAATAAACTAATTTGCGAAATCTATTGAAAATGTGAATCCCGATTTTACTGTGAATTTACATTTAAAAGCCCTCAATAACCCTGTCACTGCCATTCTAAAGAAATACAAGGTATATTGAAATGGTATAAATAAAGATTTCGGTTACTCAAAATATATTTTTTTGTTTGGTAAAAAAATTGTCCGCCTCCGTAGTGTAATGGTCAGCATGCTCGGCTACCGTTCTGGAGGTCCCGGGTTCGATTCCCAGGGGGGTTAAATAAATATAAGTGATTTTTTTCACTCTAATATTATCAGATACTGGACTGGTACCTGAAGTGGAGGGCTGATCACCTTTCCTTCATGTATAATCGATCGAGATAACACTGCGTTTATATGAAGCAGTGCCCTATGCACCATTGGGGTGCGGTAAGGGTTTTATTATTATATTATTATAAAAAAAATTATTCAAAAACAAATTCGGATGAAAAAATTTGCGCCATCTTAAATTTGTTAGCATACGGCGGCTGTCTAGTTCACAAATCGCTCACTCCTTTCAAGAACGTCATAAATTAAAAAACTTGATTTTTCAGGAGAACGTTTTTAATGTTTAAAAATATCATACAATGTATTAAATATAAATATCAAGACACTTTTTGAACTTTTTACTGTGCAACAGATCTTTTTAGGTAAAACCTGAAGGTTTTTTCTCCATTTTAAATATATTTAGTGTATTTTAAAAAAAAATATTAAACAATACCTTTTCTTCAAAATGCAAAAACAACACTTTCTGCCCTATAGCGGGTAAATATTAATTTCATTAATTGAATCGGCAGTCACTTTGTGGTAAAATCTATCCATTTTTAATTCATGTTTTACTTAGTAAATACCACTATTTCTTAAAATCTACTGTGACACGTGTTTCGATGCATCCCGCATCATTTTCAAACACCGTACACGTTTCAAACACATACGGTGTTTGAAAATGATGCGGAATGCATCGAAACACGTGTCACAGTAGATTTTAAGAAATAGTGGTATTTACCAAGTAAAACATTAATTGAAAATGGTCAGTATTAAGTTTAAATATGCCGCTTTTGCTGGGATACGGTACATTTCTGGGCACTCCGGAAACATGCACAACTGAAAATTGACGATTTATGATTTACGATGTTCTTGAAAGGAGTGAGCGAAATGTCAAATATGATTGACGTACGACTTTCCAAAATATATAACATCTCGCGATAGGGTGATTAATTTTGCGCCACACTGTACCTACCACTAATGAAACTCACCTGTTAAAATAAAGTATGTCTGTGTGTGTGTTTTTTTTAATTATACTCATATTACTTACAAGGAAGCTATATGTTTACTTTTTCCAATGCGGATATAGTGTTGGAAGTAAATACAGGTGCAATTGTTATATATAACAAAACACACGTGACTGTATTAATTTGTTTAAACAGATTCCATCGAAAGGAAGTATGTTTTATTTATAATTAATTATTTATCCGCCTCCGTGGTGTAATGGTTAGCGTGTTTAGTTACCGTGCTGGAGGTTCGATTCCCAAGGGGGGGGGGTCAAATAAAAAAAAAGTTTTTTTTTTAATTACTTAACGTCCAAGTGACTCTGAAATCTAGCTACGGCTTATGCGACACCGCTTATCATGACCCTACTCAGGCTTCAACTTTTTAAGTTTCATAGCCTATGCCTACTCGTGAGTGGATTTACTCTTTATGTTTAAAGTTAGTATAATTTCATGTAATTCATGAGTGAAAATTCTAGGCAAAAACACTCGCTAAAAAAAAGTTTTTTTTCAGTCTAATATTTATTCAATCCCTGTACTGGTACCTGAAGCGGAGGGTTGACCACCTTACCTTGTGTTAACGATCAAGATAACACTGCGTTTATATGATGCAGTGCCCTATGCACCATTGGGGTGCGGATGAGGGTTTGGTTGAATGAATGAATTATGTTAATATGTGTAATGTTTTTATTTTTTATTTGTGGAGAATTAAAAATTGAGCGTGTTGCACCAAAATTCATAAGCACAAAATATTCCACATGCGTACGTGAGTTCTACACGTACCTGATTTTATCCAGCTAGGTGACGCTATTTTAAATTTGTTTAATAACACGCGTAAGAAACGTCTTAGTAAAATACACGCCTTAAATTTGCATTCGGTCGTGTCGAAATTAATTAACATGAATTGCTAATTGTTTATTTTAAAATTAGCCACACGCGAAATGTCAAAATATTTCGGTGAATTCCTCGGCGAAAATGACACAAAAGTACTTACATTTTTATTGATATGTGATCCCAATACTTCTATCTTATTGTCGGAACGTATAAAAGTCTTTGAAACTTTGTAATATGTCCAAAAACAGCAATGACACGAAACTAATTTTGACACAGTTTTTCATAACACATCACAGCACGCACAAAATCACAACACAAACATTGCTTAAATTCGGCACTAGACGCATTTTAAATTAATTTGCGCGCTTTTCGGACACTTGTACAATATCTTGATCCACGTTTTAAAATATTTTTCACCGTATCAACGGTCGCCCGGCATATCCTTTCAAAATATAACACACGGCAACAAACATCGTCGTCCTGCCACTGCGTGTCAGAAATGAATTATGGCGGCCATTTTAAAAAAGGTTTCCTTTTTTGCCGCGCGACACTAGCGCCACTAGAGGTGGAGGGAATAAAATCGACCATAGCTAAAAGGGCGTAAGCTACACTTAGGTCAAAAATTAAGCAATGTATTGTATTCAGTTTTCATCTAATTTTCTTTTTTTTTATTACGTCTATTCTATAAAGGCAGTTAACTATTACATGTTAACTGTCTAAAAAACGCAACCCTCTTACATATTTCGCTCGTTTTTCGATATTGCCATAATTTTGCAATGTCAGACATACGACATACGTATCCACAGTGTTCGACATTTTCACTCACTAAAACGATATTTCGTCATCTGATATTGGTGGGAAGCCGGAAAATGATAAATACCTAACATTTATTTGAACTAAAAACACAACAACTGTCAAAGCAACGTGAACATTAGAAATCACAATAGTTTTGTTCCAAATTAACTTATCGTCGTTAAAAAATTCGGTCTGTGCAATGAAACGAGCTTCGTTTATATTTATATATGGCACATGGGATAAAGAGCAAAGTAATTTACAAAAAAAAACAACGATTTTATCTGAAAATAAAGATGTAGATTCGCGTTATCTATTATTTTAATGGACTTTTTGTCATAATCATAGATTTGGATATACTGTAATACATATTTTATATGTAAGACTAAATAATTCACCCGTACAGGTCTGAAAATAAACCTATAAGATTTTTATATTTACGTTTATATTATTTTCACTAAAATTCAAATACATAACCCATGACTGACATTTTTTATAAGATGATGCAAGATCAAAATATCCTAACTAACCATCGTATTACATCAGCCAGAATTCTTTCACCTTTTCGCTTCATTTAAAAAAATATATTATTATGACAATATTCGACCCCTACAAAAATGCAGGTAGCGTCATTTGAAAACGACATTTTGATTTAGGACATTTAGGTATTAAAAATCTCATTGTGCCGAAACAGCTGCTGCGAGCCATGCTTTCATGTTTTGTTATTAAATGAAGATGGACTCTTTTAAATATTTAAACAGTCCAACTAAAATGACTAAAAAGGTTCTCTTCAATCGTATGAGCAACGTTGATAATTTTACCCATTAAGATTGATCTTTTTGATGAGTTTATTAATTTTACCACTCATTTATTCGTTATATCAACAGCAACGGGTCGAACAGTTTAAACGGGCGGCACATTGATGCTCGAAACAGTGTTGCCAGATTTATTAGGAAATTAAAACAATTTTTATTACGTACCTAATGAGTTAATACTTGGTTAATGTAGTTTTTAATGCATGTGTGGACTTTAAAAGTGGGTCATTTTCTAGGTCAAATTAAACACCATTGTTCTTACTTTATAAATGGCATAGAAAACCATATTTTAAATAAATATAAATATAAATACAACTTTCCACAGTAAATACTTCCGAATACAGTATTATCTTTTATTATGCAAGACTGCGTTAAATGTAGACTTAGAAATATATGCTAAAAATGAAATAAAAAAATAATTAACGATTTTTCATTTATATCTCGATATACATAAAAAAATATATATATATGGAAGTCTGGGCACTTACAATCTGTTGCGGCTGGTTTAAGTGATCACTTAGAATACGTGTTACATTCACGATTATACGATATATATAGTTAAAATAAATCTTTATTAACAATATGTCCCCAAATCATTAAATCTGTCTGTATACTGCAGCTGTCTAGTTCACAAATCGCTCACTCCTTTAAAAAACGTCATATATAAAAAAACTTGATTTTTCAGGAGATCGTTTTTAAAATTTAAAAATAAATATCAAGCCACTTATTGAACTTTTGATTGTGCAACAGATCTTTTTAGGAAAAACCTGAAGGTTTTTTCTCCATTTGAAAAATATTTAGTATTTAAAAAAAATAATTAAACAATACCTTTTCTTCAAAATGCAAAAACAACACATTCTGCCCTGTAGCGGGTAAATATTAAGTTAAAAATATGCCGCTTTTGCTGGGATATAGTACATTTTCCGGACATTCCAAAAACATGCACAACTGAAAATTGGCGATTTTTGAAATATGACGTTGTAGGAAGGAGTGAGTGAAATGTCAAATATGATTGACGTACGACGCCATTTTCAAAAATAATAACATCTATCGATGTGGTGATTAATTTTGTGCCACCCTGGTCTATCATTTTTGCGTACTTATGAGCAATTTATGACGCGTATTGAGTCATACAAACGTCTAATTGAAATGGCAAACTTCAGTATTTCGCACGCAAAATTTTTTGGACACTAGGTAAATTCCTCTTAGTAATTTCTGTATTTACATTGTTCATTAACAAAAATATATTTATATTTCTCCAAAACGTTGTTTATTGTTTCGGCATTCACTTTGTGGTAAGTCATAATTAAATTATAAATAAAACACTCGGTTTTTACCAGTTGAGTATTATATTTTGACGACTTGTTGTTGAAACTACAGACGCTTCCATCTACGAGGTTTGTACCATTATTACATTACAAAAATACTTGTTCACAAATCTGGATTATCTCCAATTATAGGAGTCATTTTTCATTTTATTTTTTGACATCTCAACATAATGAAGAAGAATATTTTAATTGAAAGAGTTTCTGCTTAATAAAAAGCTTCTTTCATCTCACAATAGACGTCTCTAGTGAAGTGCTAGTTATTCAAGCACAATGTTTCGAAATTGGATAATATATACATGTAGAAATTCCAAGAATTTGGGTAGTGTGGTTGTCAATCATGGGTAGAATTTCTGAATGTTACACTCATGTAAAGTGATCACTTAAACCAGCCTATGACGGTCGTAAGCCCAGTAAATGCCCAGACTTCCATATTCTTCTTCATCTATGTTGTAATTTTCATTTACTGTAATGCTCGTTTGATCGTTATGTAATGGAATTCCAACAAAACCTCAGTAAATTATTACAAACTAACATTAGTAACAGCAATTACTGCCAACTTTAGTGACCTAGCTGAGAGGGGAATGGTAGACAACTTAGGCTGGTTGCTGAAGCTACCGACGAACAAGATATTATAGTTTCGACACCCGCGAGCATCCAATTGGAGAATTAATTCGGTCATCAGACGTTTCTTGTCAATTTGATTTGAATGCAATGATGATTTATTGATTGCTTTTAATAAGTGCTATTTGTTTAAATTTAATTCAACTAATGGGCACGAATGCACGATGGAATGGTCAATATTTAAGGTGGAGACTGACCTCCACATTTCGTCGTAACGTAACACGTTACGATGCGAGCATTCAGGCAGTCAGTACAGCGAACAGAGCGCTCCATCCATAGTTTCGGATGCTCGCTGATGCTCGCCGCGAGCGATGTTACGACGTTATGTTACGACGAAATGCTCCGGTCAGTCTCCACCTTTAGAATGAGTCAAAAATTTTGTTCACAAATTCCAGATTTGCTCCACTTACAAGCAGTGGCGTGCACATATAATTAATTAGAGTAGGAAGTAGAGTTAGGTTGTAAGAAAAATATTTAATGCGACACCTGATTTTGGCGGCTTTTACAAATTTCAGCGATATTAGTCCTAGGTTTCACCGCAGGGGTAGGCAGAGCTGGGTGGAACGCCACACTCTTCTGTCCACAGTCCTAGAAATCTTGTCACACATGCCCTCCGATTACGCAGACTTTTGACACCTCCAGATTTTAGGTTCTGAATGATCCGATCGTGCCAAGTCTTTTTCGGCCTTCCTCGTACTGTTCTCCCGCTCACAGTCGCCAAATATATATATATTTTTTATAATAAATGTGACCAGTCTGGCAACACTCGGATTTCCATTCCAAAAAAGTCATTTTTATCCGTTTTTAAAAGCAAAAAAAGGTATCCATTTCACTTATTTCAGATAACAGAGAAGCACTGTCCTGTGGTAGACGCCTAATTTAAGGGGTGAGTCTTCACGCAAGCAATTATTATCCTGATGTTTTAATTTCCAATTCTTATACTTCTTCTTCTTTAACCTTCTGTCATCGACAGCTGGATATAGGGCTTCTTATCCTTCCATTTTTTGGCTTGTTCTTAGATTCTGTTCTTTCCCGTAATTCTGTTATTTTTTTCTATATTCGCAAACATAGGGCGTTTGTTTTTTTTAATGGATGGATTATTGATGTATTACTGATGTTTTATTGATGTATTATTGATAGCTAATAAATTAATATGAAAAATCAAAAGACTATCGGTAACATTCTTATTGAAATCTGTAGAGAATTAAGGGCGTTTGTGCACTACACGGAATTACATGGAATTTTACCCTCCGGCACGTCAGTTAGCATATAAAACGGATGATTGGCTTGTGCTTTTGTCCATCTTTCTTCGGATCGGAGCTCTTGATCGGTGCGTGATCACGGTGCGCGTAAATTCGATCACGCTAAACTGTCGTAGTCGCTTTCATTTTTCAAAACCGGACTGCTAGAAGGTAAAATTCCGTGTGGTGCATATTGAGATGTCAAAAAATAATATGATAAATAATAACTCCTATAATTGGAGATAATCCATATTTGTGAACAAGTATTTGGACACACTCAAAATGTTGTTAGCAGATTAGCAGATTATGTTAAATATGGACGTTAATGTTTTGAATTTTCTACAGATGGCGCCAATGGCTAAAAAAACTTTTTTTTAAAAAACATAACGTGGACTACTCACTTGCTGGTGTTGCAAGCCTTCAGATATTTACACTGCCTACTCATGTATAAATCAATACACAATATGGCTCCAGAGTATCTAAAAGAACTGTGTATTCCAGATGAATTGGTTGATAGACGTCTCATGCTTCGATCGGCTACAACATCTGCAATGGACAAAGTGATCTTGCCAGCTCGCAACCAACGCACCAAATTTGGCGAGCGTGCCTTTGCTGTTGCGGGCCCGACGGCGTGGAATGCTCTTCCACCAATGGTTAGAAATAGTGAGAGTGAGATGATCTTAAGAAAAAGACTAAAAACACATTTATTTGCTAAATCATTTCCACCATAATATTTTCCCCAATTCATCCACAGTGAAGCGCCCTTGAGGTATTATTTTACGAAAATGGTGCTTTATAAGTTATCCAAATTTATTATTATTTTTTTAGTACCCATACAACGAATGTGTTTTCATTTCTGTCACTACCCCCTTAAATTAATACCATATTTCTGGGGCCTTCTCAGTAATGCCGCGGCACCAAAACCGAATTCTTTGAATACGAAACCATCAATTGCTTTAAACAAAGTTTAACTGCCGACTATTGGCTACGTATGGTAATGTATATGATTCAACAGATGGTCAAAACTAACCGGGAGTTAAAATTCTAGGGGCGGTCTAGTACCTACTTTCCTTATGGCCATATTCGAGATACGCTGTAGAAGTCACGTAGGGTGCATACTGAAGGGAACGTTTATATGTCGTATAAAGCAATCACTAAGGACGGGCATCAATAATATTAAGAATAATTGTTGAAATGCGCTCCCTCAGACGAATGTGTGGAAAGTCATTGTATGACAGAATTAAAAACGAAGAAAGGAATGTAAGGCTGAACGAGGAATAATTGAAAAGATTAGGTAGAGTTCTTTACGGTGGTATGGACATGTGGAGCGAATGGATAGCGAGAGAATGACTAAGAAAATATATGTGGCGAATGTGAGAGGGAAAACAGAACGAGGGCGACCGGAAAAGACTTCAGCACGATCAGATCAATCGGAACCTAAAATCTGGCGGTGTCAAAAGTCTGCGTTACCGGAGGGCATGTATGACTAGATGTATAGATGTGAAGGAGGCGAGGAGTGTATGGTATGTCAGGACAGAAGAGTTTGGCGTTCCATCCTCTCTGCCTACCCCTGTGGGGAATAATGGCGTTGCATATTTAATGTATTGTTTTTGCCAATGTCAAGTCAATTTGTCTATAGTTTATAGAGCTGTAATAGTAGTAGTGTGGATTGTTTGTTTACCACTACCATTTGTGTTATACAAATATGAGGGGAGGGGGGGTGGGAGGGTCGACCATAGACATCAACAAATAGAGCCGCCAATAATTTAGCGATGTTACCAATATTAAAATGACTCCATCGTTTCCGTGACGTCATTCATTGCCAACTTACGAAAATAAAGTTTTTTCGAAGGCGTATTTTCATACATATTTTTTTAACTCCTAACCTTTCAATAACTGTTTTCTTTTCAAAATCATATAATTATTTCTAAAAAAACTTATTTTTTCAGTACAAAAACGGTGTTTTCATAAATAAATCAATTGCATGAATATGTTAAAAAAATCGATTACACAGAATTCATTATAGAAATATATTTCGGTAATTCAAAAAAGTTGCCAAAATGGTTGCGAAACTGTGATTCGGCAACATTTTTCTCGAAGCAACCAACGCCTACTGTATATTTCTATACGCGTTTTTTAGAATTAAGGCAACGGGTGCGTCATAACCTCGACCGGAATTCGTAATTATTCCCAAAAAAATGAGCCAGTGCGCAAAAATGCGCGGGCTAATAAACCCGCGCCATTTTTTTCTAGCTGTCAATGCGGACAGCGACTTGCATTCAGCCAGCCTGTTCTATAACCTTATTATTTCATCTAGTACCTACTCCAAATGTCACTGAACTGGCTGAAGATAAATTTCACAACATGTTAGCCATATTGCAGTACCTCACTCCTTTCAAGAACGTCATTAATAAAAAACTTCATTTTTCAGGAGAACGTTTTTAAAGTTTAAAAATATAATACAATGTATTAAAAATAAATATCAAGTCACTTATTGAACTTTTTACTGTGCAACAGATCTTTTTAGGTAAAACCTAGATGTTTTTTCTCCATTTGAAAAACATTTAGTATATTTAAAAAAAAATATTAAACAATACCATTTCTTCAAAATGCAAAAACAACACTTTCTGCCCTGTAGCGGGTAAATATTAAGTTAAAAATATGCCGCTTTTGCTGGGATATAGTACATTTTCTGGGCATTCCGAAAACATGCACAACAAAAATTGACGTTCTTGAAAGGAGTGAGCGTAATGTGCAAAGGCAAATAGCCGCAAGTTAAAAACACTAGTTTTGAGATAAACGCATTTACAGTAAACTTAAAATGATGCTTTTCGCCAATATATGTATCACATTAATACAATTTTGCGGCTACTTGGATAATGAATATCTCAGTAAAGGAAAGAGATAGAGCAAAATCTGTGATTGTATATGATAGGGGCCAGTTATAAAAATGCTTTGAGCTGTAATACGCCAAAAAGCCGCAACGTGAGTTACGTCTATTTGCCTTTATACATTAGTACATGCGTCGTACATCTTTTACACTGTGATTCATCATACGTATATGAGTCAATGATTAAAGAAAACCCTTCGTTTTTTACCACTTGAGTTTTATTATGGACTACATGTTTCAGAAGTTAAACTTCCATCATTCAGGTCTGTATAATAACTAAAATATAAAATATAAAATTGTTCTATAAATAAGGAGAGGGGAAAGTAAGGGGAAGGGGTTAGTCAAGGAACGGAGTTTGAAAACAAAGGAAAAATGGAAAGCAATGGTGAAGAATTTTGAAACAATATATTATTTAATAAATTATTATTAGAATTCAGTTTTTTTTGGATTTCTAAATTTTCAAGATAATTCATAATTTGGCCTTTGTATGGAACAAGGTGCAATAATTTTAATTTATGAGAATGAAATGAGTGATTAGTATGTATTATGTGATTTATATTATATATATATGAGTCAATGAGGAATGGTCGTTTTGAAGATTTTGCTGGTAAGGAAAAGGTAATTTCCAGCTTTTTTAGAGGTCACGAGGCGTATTCTCACCTGTACATCTGTAGTTTTCGAATCAAGCGTGTGTGATGAAAATTAACCTCGTTAAGTGGTATTTTGCAAGTATTTTTTTTTTTAAATAATGAATAATATGTAAAAAATAAGTGTACCTAGGTATATTATTCGTTGATTTGTCATTAATAAATTGATTTAAATATAAAAATAAAACTACATACTTAAATAATTGATTAAATATTTAAATACTTTAAAAATAAATGAAATCAAATTTAAAATTTAAAATAAATTGATGGTGGCACCCGCCGTGTGGCATGTTGCGCCATTTTGTTGAAACCACAGCTCTGTCACATCAATGTCATTCAACTGAGGTACGAAGAAGTCGGTAATCATGGTTCTGCAGCGCTCTCCATTGACCGTAACATTCTTGAAAGCAGTAAAAAAATTATAAAAATATTTTCCATGTGCTAAAAAACTAAAATACATTTTTTTCTTAAATCGGGCGGGAATAAACATGTGACCTCTCCCGTGGTGTGAGTTCTGTGTTTACGAATATTCCCTTGAAGAAGGTAATGGAAACGACCTCACATATTAGTAAAAGCAATTTTAAGTGGTTTCACAGAAACAGGATCTGAAAGTAGTGAGGTCAATTTGAGAAGAAATGTAAGGTGTGTGTGTGTTGGTAAGAAGAGAGTGCAGAAATTCGTTCACAGAAAAGGAAGAGGACAGGGAAGATGGAACTCTTATTCCAGGGACGGAACTGATATTTAAATAAATTTAATACAGTGGACCCTTTCATAACGAATAATTCGCATATCAAGCAAAAAAAAAATAAAAAGTTGCTCCGTTAACGAGTGACATTTTGCACAGCGAGTTACAGAGAAAGGGCATGTCCATTTTCACGACATTCTCGTGTGAGCCAGGACTTCCGCGCCAGTTAAAACAAAAAATGTTTCATAAAATTTTTTTCTATTGACAGTCACTTGTCATCTTGTCATCTCAGCATAGATGAAGAAGCCTTTAGAAGTTGGGGATTACTATTTTCAATAAAAACTGAAAATTATCAAATCCAATCCAATCCTGTAGCTTGTTGAAACGAGACAAACCTGTTTCATTTTCCGACGTCTGCTCCAGCTCGCCAGACAGGTCACCAACCGGCATTTTTTACACTCAAATGCACGAGAACTGAAGTCGTAAAACATGAAACCTATGGAACATGAAACCTATGGACTCTACTTGCATCTCTTGAATGTTTTCCGCAGATACTGTGTGGCACACTTTATAAACTTTAAAAATTAAATAACTTAGTTTTAACCACTTTTTTTTTTACAATTAACCCTAACGATTTCGACAAGAACCTTGTCATCATCAGGGTTTATTTTAATTCAAAAACATTAAAATACTCTCACGAAAAACTTCCACGCACTCCGTAAAAATCCTAAATGTTAAGATTTTTAACATTTTTGACATTTAGGATTTTTACGGAGTGTGTGGAAGTTTTTGGTGAGAGTATTTTAATATTTTCAATGTTTTTTAATTAAAATAAACCCTGATGATGACAAGGTTCTTGTTGAAACCGGTAGGTTAAATTGTATCAATAAAAAAGTGGTCTTAACAAAGTTATTTCATTTTATAAAGTTTAAAATGTGCCACAAAGTATCTGCGGAAAACATTTAAGAAATTATTTTTTGACATCTCATCAAAGATGAAGAAGAATATGGAAGTCTGGGCATTTGCGGGGCTGACGACAGTCATATGCTGGTTTAAGTGATCACTTTACACACGTTTAACATTCACCAATTCTACCCATTATTGACAACCACACTACTCAAATTCTTGGATGTTCTATATACATGTATATGAACCAATTTAGAAACCTTGTTCTAGAATCACTAGAACTTCACTAGAGACGTCTATTGGTGAGATGTAAAGAAGCTTTTTATCAAGCAGAAACTCTTATACATATTAGTATGTGAGCTCCGAATCCAGGATTATAATCACACACATGAGAAACGCCAGAAAATACCATTACTAGAAAATACGGGTCGTCAGCCCCATAAATGCCCAAACTTCCATATTCTTCTTCATCTTTAATGAGATGTCAAAAAATAATATGAAAATAACTACTGTAATTGGAGATAATCCAGATTTTGTGAACAAGTATTTGGACACAATCAAAATGTTGTATTTAAGACATTATTATTATAACCTATACGTCGAAGTTGTGCAATTCAAATGTCAATTACTTTTTGACTAACTAACTAAACATCACACCCCTTCTCCGCAGGGGTAGGCAGAGATAATAGAACGCCACACTACTCTCTTTGCAAACATTATTCGCCTCTTTCATGCATCTCGTCATACATACCCGCCGATATTTCCGACTCCTGACCTGACCACGCCCAAGTATTTGACATATTTAAGCACATAACCAACTAACCATCACGCCGCTTTCCGCAGGGGTAGGCAGAGAGAATAGAACGCCACACCACATAAAGATTTCAAAATGGAAAAGAAAGAGGATGCAATTTTTTCCCCGTGTTTAACCCTTTGGTAAAATCTTGGTAGACAGTTACATTCTAATTGGAAAAAATGGCAAAAAATGAGCTTAAATTTTGTTACACCAATTTTTTATATATCGCTCACTCCTTTCAACAACGTCACATATCAAAAAACTTGACGTTTCAGGAGATCGTTTTTAAATTAAAAAATATAATGAAATGTATTAATAATAAATATCTAGCCACTTATTGAACTTTTTTACTGTGCAAAGATAACACTGTTTCTGTACGATACAGTGCCCTATGCATCATATTAGAAGACATAATACGCAAAGTAAATAATAAATGCTATTCCCATCTTTTAAAAAAAACACTAAAAATAGTGGTATTTACCAAGCAAAACTTAAATAAAAATGTAAAGATATGGCCACATATTGGCTGCCGAATCGATTAACCCTTTCCGGTTCCCCATAGTTAAAAATAATCTAGGTAGATAGTTACATTCCAACTGGAAAAAATATTTTGTCCTCTGGTCCACATACTGTTGTAATAGTCGCGAGTGAAAAAAATGTAAGCTTGGAATTTAAATAAATAATACTAATGATAAAAAAATGTCGAATAACATCCGACATGGGACCTAAGAGGAAAAAAATCGATGTCTAATGAGATTCCACATTGGACCAGTAAGGGTTAAGGATAGTCAAATTGTCGAGATGTTTCTTTCTTACCCCACCGTTAAGCATTACGGAAATGCTTAATTGATAAAATAATTTTCTCGAGAAAAAAATCTTTAAGCTACTGATTGAAATGGCACATATTTTGCAGAACTATGCGTATGTGTACCGTATCAAAGGTCCGGGGCTCGATTCCCAGGGTGGGGCAAATAAATACAAGTGATTTTTTCTCTCTAATCTTTATTCAATACTATCCTGTATTGGTACCTGAAGCGGAGGGCTGATCACCTTTCCTTCATGTGTTAACTAACGATCAAGATAACACTGCGTTTATATGATGCAGTGCCCTATGCACCGTTGGGTGCGGATGGGGGTTTGAAGAAGAATAATATACTTGTGTGTGTATACAACTTTCAAGAATTGAAGGAATATGTACGTTCAATCATAGGCAGAACGGTGAACGTTTTATACTTTGTAAATTGGTCACTTAAGCCACCCAATGCCGGGTCGTAAACCCTGTAAATGCCCAGGCTTCCATATTCAATTCATAAACAAGTTTCGTCTCTGTTGAGATATGTAATATACCTTAATAAAATAAGAAGGTTCATATAATAAATACGAGTGCTACTTTTATTAAATAATTTTATTAACACTTAAAAAACTAACAAATTATGGTTTTCGAAATCAAAATGTGCGTGTACCACAGACACACACGCACACACACACACACACACACACACACACACACAGACACACACGCACTATATATATATATATATATATATATATATATATATATATATATATATATATATATATATATATATATATATGTATATATATATGTATATATATTGTATATATATATAAATATATATATATATATATATATATATATATATATATATATATATATATATATATATATATATGTATATATATATATATATATATATATATATATATATATATATATATATATATATATATATATATATATATATATATATATATAATAATACACATGATTACAAATTACAATAATGTACCCTCTCTGACTTTTCCCGTGCCAAGGGCACATATTACAATACTTGGCTTATGCATAGTAACTATACAATATAATAATACTGTAATTAGGAAAAGCGAAAATGTTTATAAATTTAAATAACAAAACGGACGACAAGTACATATCGCTCATTCCTTTCAAAAACGTCAAATATCTAAAAACTTGATTTTTCAGGAGATCCTTTTTAAATTTTAAAAATATAATACAATGTATTAAAAATAAATATCAAGCCACTTATTGAACTTTTTACTGTGAAATAGATATTTTTAGGTAAAACCTGAAAGTTTTTTCTACATTTGAAAAATATTTAGTATATTGTATTATACAATAGGTACCTTTTCTTCAAAATGCAAAAACAACACTTTCTGCCCTGTAGCGGGTAAGTATTAAGTTGAAAATATGCTACTTTTGCTGGGATTTAGTACATATTTTGGGCATTCCGAAAACATGCACAAATGAAAGTGGACGATTTGATATTTGACGTTGTTGAAAGGAGTGAGAGATATATGATAATATGTGACGCGTTTCGTCTTATTAAGACATTATCAAACGCTGAGTAAATTTTTTTACCAAATGTCCTTATATACTAACAATAATTGCTATTATTACGTCTAGGAGTACATATCGCCTACTCCTTTCAAGAACGTCATAAATCAAAAAACTTGATTTTTCAGGAGACCGTTTTTAAAGTTTAAAAATATAATACAATGTTTTAAAAATAAATATCTAGCCACTTATTGAACTTTTTACTATACAACCAATCTTTTTAGGTAAAACCTGAATGTTTTTTCTCCATTTGAAAAATATTTAGTTAATTTAAAAAAATAATTAAACAATACCTTTTCTTCAAAATACAAAAACAACACTTTCTGCCCTGTAGCGGGTAAATATTAAGTAAAAATATACCGCTTTTGCTGGGATTTAGTACATATTTTGGGCATTCCGAAAACATGCACAACTGAAAATTGATGATTTTTGATATAATATATCGTCATATTATGACGTTGTTGAAACGAGTGAGCGACATATGATAATATGTGACGCGTTTCGTCTTAATTGCTACTATAAGCTCTAGGGGTACATATAATGATGGGTGACATTCAGTTGGTAATGTAGATTTCCATGAAATTTAAAATAAGTGTAATAATAGCACTTATTGTTAGTATATAAGGATATTTTGTAAATATTTTTAGTCAGTGTTTGATAATGTCTTAATAAGACGAAACGCGTCACATATCATATAAGAAAATAAAAGTAGAATTCAATCCAATAACCATGTTAAATTTTGGATAAATTACCCAACAATAGTCTTGACAATGAATAACAAATGTTTATAAATTTAAATAACAACAAGGACATATTACAAAGCTGCTTAAGCGCTCTTGAGATAGTATTTTACGAAAATGGCGCTATACAAATTATCAAAATTTATTATTATTATTAGGATTCTTTTAAAACAAAGAAAAACAAAGAAATTAGATATTTATTAATTTATGAAATTTGTCGATAAATTTTTCACAGTCAGTCTTTAGTTTTCTTATATATTTTCTTATAAATGTTCTGTTGTATAAATATAAGCGCTGATCACCTTTCCTCCACTTGTTAACGATCAAGATAACACTGCGTTTATATGATGCAGTGCCCTATGCACCATCGGGTGCGGATGAGGGTTTGAATAATTTCAACTACGGAACAACAAAAAACTTCAAACCGTAAAAGAAAAACGCCATAATAAATAAATAAAAATTACAACATTTTGAGTGTTCCCAAATACTTGTTCACAAATCTGGATTATCTCCAATTAGGAGTTTTTTTTTTTTTTAATATTTTGACATCTCAACATAGATGAAGATTTTTTTTTCTTTATTTGAGCAATAAAAATCATCTCCGTGTTTGGCTGCCGTGTTAGTGATCCCGGGTTCGATTCTGGATTGGTCACCATTTGAACTATTTTCACCTAGGCACCATTTTTGGATGGATAAGGATTAGAGAGAGAGATATGTATGTATGAATGAGAAAATACGTAATTCTCCCAAAATGAGTTTTCTATAAAACTCATGGGAATATTACAATAAACGAAAGGTATCTATGGTATATGTGTAAATAAAATACCTTCAGATTTTATTAAACGCATATAGTACCGACTCTCAATATTGTGACAGTCGGTAAAGCAGATCGCGAAAATCTACCACCAGACGCGCATGCGTCGCACTGAAAAAACAAAAGACTTCAGATAGCAAAATATTGTGTTTGTTGAACTGTCATATTATGTATAATTTATAAAAGATTATTTTAGAATAAACTTTTACTGTCGTTTCTTTAATTACAAAGCTATGCATTGTTTATTTTATTATTATACACCCACTAATTTACAAATAAAAATATTACCACGTTATATATATGTACTTAACATATACTGTTATATTTTTTAAATAAATTAACGAATCAATTTGGTGTAAAAAGTGTAATATCATTTGAAATTTGATATTAAAAGTGGAATATCACTCATAAATTAGTAATAAACGTGGAATATCATTTGTTTATTTGTATTAAAAGTGAAATACAACTTAAAATTGGATTTATTGACTTGGAATTTAATTTGTAGTATTCATAATTTAAACTTAAAACATTTAAATCAAACACCGATATAAAGGGTTGTATATTTTAGTTTTTAAAACATATAAATAACTCTAAAAATCAGTGTTTGATTTCAATATTTAAAATATAAAAAATTGTTTATAAGTCGGTTTTAAAAGTGTAAAAAATATCAAGCGGCATATCACTTATAAATTGGTATTTTAAAAAAATATTATATTTTGGTAATCAATGTAATCGGTGTCCAATATATCACTTATAAATTGGTATGAAGCGGAATATCACTTATAAATTGTAATTAAAAAATATATACATATATTTATATATATTTATATATATATATATATATATATATATATATATATATATATATATATATATATATATATATATATATATATATATATAAATATATATATATAAATATATATATATATATATATATATATATATATATATATATATATATATATATATATATATATATATATATATATATATATATATATATATATATATATATATATATATTGGTAATCAATGTAATCGGTGTCCAATGTATCACTTGCAAATTGGTATGAAGCGGAATATCACTTATAAATTGGTATTTAAAAAAACTTGACATCGAAAGTGGATCACTTATAAATTTCTGTTAAAAATGGAATATCACTTCAATATAAATTACAACATTTTGAGTGCGTCCAAATACTTGTTCACAAAGTCTGGATTATCTCCAATTACAGGAGTTATTTTCATATTATTTTTTGACATCTCATAAAAGATAAAGAAGAATATGGAAGTCTGGGCATTTACGGGGCTGACGACCCCCGAAAAAAAAAACATCAATATAAATTAGTATGAAAAGAGCAATATCACTTATAAATCAGTATGAAAAGAGCAATATCACTTATAAATCAGTATGAAAAGAGCAATATCACTTATAAAATGGCGTTAGAAGTGACATATCACTTATAAATTGGTCTTAGAAGTGATATATCACTTATAAATTGGTGCAAGAAGTGGCGTGGTGCTTTGCAGTTCTGTCGTTGTTTTCCTATATCCTAGCTTTTCCTATTTCTAATCCTGTTCAGTCTTTATCTCCTCTACTGGTCCTTCCTGCTGATTGGCTCAGCCGCCACGTCTCCTATCTCGCTCCCCCCTGTCGGCCGCAGCCTGAGGGTGCTTTCGTCGAAGTAGTTGATCTCATCGTGGGGCTCATCCAGCAAGGGGCTGGCTTTGTCCGGCACGTCGATCCCTCGACTGAAAATGGGGGCTTTCTCGTCCGTGGTGCTTTCCGCTTCGTTGTAGTAGGGCGGTGTCCTGATGCCTCGAGTCTCGTCGTCAGCTTGGTCCATTTCTTCGGCAAGGCTGATGAAGAGGTTCCTGAAATGGCATTTTGAACTAATTAAATGCAGGTTCGGCAAAACGGTGATCTAGTGACATTAACACGTTTCCTGAATACTAGTAAACTGTCAACCCACGTGGATGTTTCTGCCATTTTTTTCCATGGTTGTGCTAGAAAAAAGTGCTCCAAAAAACATTTTGTTTTTTGATCTTTGGGTTGGGTGTCTCCAGCAAATTAAAAATTGAATATTTTTGAAAAATACTTGGACCATGCTATGCAAAAACGTTTCCCTGTCTTTGACTTGTGACTTTAAAAAATGACATTTAATTTATTTACATCATTTGGGGTATGTTCGAATTTTCGAATCCTTGTTCATAAATCTGGGTTTCTCCACTTTCTGGAGTTATTTTTACATCGTGACGTCTCAACATAGATGTAGAAGAATATGAAAGCCTGGGTATTTACAGGGCTCGTATATGCTGTATTGAGATGTCAAAATATTCAAATAACTCCGGAGTGGAAATCTAGATTTGGAAAAGATAAAAACTCCAATCAACATACCTGAGTTAACTAGCATTATTATATAAAAAAAGATGGGCACACCAAAAATGTACCTGAGTTAAGTAACATTATTACAGAAAAAAAGGCACACCAAAAACGTACCTGAGTTAACTAACATTTTATTACACAAAAGGAAGATGGGCATATCAAAAACGTACCTGAGTTAACTAACATTATTACAGAAAAAAAAATAAGCACATCAAAAACGTACCTGAGTTAACTAACATTATTACACAAAAGGAAGATGGGCACATCAAAAACGTACCTGAGTTGACTAACATTATTACAGAAAAAATGGGCACACTAAAAATGTACCAGAGTTAACTAACATTATTACAGAAAAGGAATATTGGCAAACCAAAAACATATCTGAGTTAATTAACATTATTACAGAAAAAAAATGGGCACACCAAAAACGTACCTGAGTCAACTAACATTATTACAGAAAAAAAGATGAGCCGACCAAAAAAGTACCTGAGTTAACTAACATTATTACAGAAAATGAAGATGGGCAGACCAAAAACGTACCTGAGTTAACTAACATTATTACAGAAAATGAAGATGGGCAGACCAAAAACGTACCTGAGTTAACTAACATTATTACAGAAAATGAAGATGGGCAGACCAAAAACGTACATGAGTTGACTAATTTTTTTCCCAAAAGGAAGATGGGTAGACCAAAAACGTACCTGAAGATAAAACCATCCATGTTCTTGGCGAGATAATAGAGGAAGAGCCAGTCGGCAAAGTAGCATTGCTTGGTGACGGAGATCACGTTCCTCAACTTCAGCTTTCCGGGGTTCGCGTTGGAGAAGACCAACTCACTGAAGCGAGCAGAGCGGGAGTGGAGGATGATGGTGACGAGACGCCAGATCAACCCTGATGAAGGTTACACATATGAAAAATGTTTTCATCTTACAGTTCGTCAGATTTGCAGAAAAGAATTAGTAAAATAAACTCTTCACGATAGACATCTGGGAGTCAACATCCCTAGAGCGACATGCGGAGGCACCAACAGATCCTAGGATCTACAAAAAGAAGAAGAAGAAGACGAACTCTTCACCTGATCTTTATCCTTTTTCTCATTTATTAATTTCAGTTTTACTTGGTAAATACCTGTATTTCTTAAAACCTATCGTGACACATGTTTCGATGCATTCTGCATCATCAAACACCGTATGTGAAGCTAAGCCTAAATTTTAGAGTTGTGTCCTTGGAACTCTTATGTCCGCCTCCGTAGTGTAATGGTCAGCATGCTCGCCTACCGTTCTGGAGGTCCCGGGTTCGATTCCCAGGGGGGGGGGGGTCAAATAAATATAAGTGATTTTTTCACTGTAATATTTATTCAACATTACCCTGGACTGGCACCTGAAGCGGAGGGCTGATCACCTTTCCTTCATGTGTAAACGATCAAGATAACACTGCGTTTATATGAAGCAGTGCCCTATGCACCATTGGGGTGCGGATAAGGGTTTTATTATATATGTATATATATATATATATATATATATATATATATATATTTATATATATATATATTATATATATATTTATATATATATATATATATATATATATATATATATATATATATATATATATATATAT
This sequence comes from Brachycentrus maculatus, assembly GCF_059751285.1. Taxonomy (NCBI): domain Eukaryota; kingdom Metazoa; phylum Arthropoda; class Insecta; order Trichoptera; family Brachycentridae; genus Brachycentrus; species Brachycentrus maculatus. Next base: position 1,131,812 of record NW_028281206.1, read on the forward strand.
ATATATATATATATATATATATATATATATATATATATATATATATATATATATATATATATATATATATATATATATATATATATATATATATATATATATATATATATATATATATATATATATATATATATATATATATATATATATATATATATATATATATATATATATATAAATATATATACATATATATTTATATATATATGGAGATATGAACATTTTAGTTATAGAAAACTATACTTTGTCATTGTTCGCTCCTTACTACATTATGGTATTGTTGAATGGGGGGAAGGGAGTTTATTTAGGGAAGGAGGTAGGAGAAAGTTTTTTTTTTATATCTCAACATAGATGAAAAAGAAATTGGAAGTCTGGGCATTTACGGGGCTTGCGTCCGTCATGGGCTGGCTTAAGTTAGCACACACGAAGGGTGGTTTTGTTTGCATGCTGTGGTAGTGATTGTCCCGACGAAGAGACGGATACGTCTCGAAACCGGTAGACGTAAAAATCTCGGTGAGTGGTTTGATACTAATATTATTAAAAAAAAATTGTAAAAAATTAAATCAGTGAAAATTACTAACCACAAAGTAAATGCTTTAAATATTAATACATTTAGAATATAATCACTGAGGTGTTGAAAAATAAGTCCTATAATTGGAGATAATTCAGAATTGAAGCATAAGGACACACGTAAAACGTTGTTCATAGTTTTTTACGAAAAATATATGCTACTGTAAATCTTTTAATCTTATAAGTTCCAGATATCTTTTAACCCTTTCCGGTCCATATTTTTTTTAATTCCATCAGGTCCACAATAGATTAACAGCATTACAGGGTTTAACAACACATCCAAGTTTTTTTTTTATAAAACTACACTTGTATTAAAAATTTATTTTTATTTTGAATGTATACAATCTTGTCTCTTACATTTTATAGACATCTGTGTGATATCGCTGAAAACAGTCACCGATGCAAAGGCCGAGTTTTTCGTAAGTAACGCAAATGTATCGGGTTTTTTTCCTACCTCCAGGAATTTTTCGTTGAGCGTAACATTTTTCCATTCACGTGGGCTATTGTGGGTGAAATCGTCATCACTGCTGCTCACATCGCTCACTCCTTTCAAGAACGTCATAAATAAAAAAACTTGATTTTTCAGGAGAACATTTTTAAAGTTAAAAAATATAACACAATGTATTAAAAATAAATATCTTGATATCTTTTTAGGTAAAACCTGACTGTTTTTTCTCCATTTGAAAAATATTTAGTACATTTAAAAAAATAATTGAACAATACCTTTTCTTCAAAATGCAAAAACAACACCTTCTGTCCTGTAGCGGGTAAATATTAAGTTAAAAATATGCCTCTTTTGCTGGAATATAGTACATTTTCAGTAAATATAGTACATAATAGTACATGCACAACTGAAAATTTTCGATTTTTGATTTATGACGTTCTTGAAAGGAGTGAGCGACATGCGCACGGGTCGAGTGTAACTGATGCCGGTAGCCGGACATCCGAGTGACGGGTACCGAGCCAGCCCCCAAAACAAACGTTTTGTATCATTCTCAGGTAGAAAGTTACACATTCAAGTGTTTATAAAAATCATTGAATCCTCGTCCCAGTATACCGCACACTAAATACGAGTGAGAAAAAAATGTTTGCTGGTATTTTAACACTAAATTGCTGAAGAAAAAAATGTGGAATGACATTCGCCATAAGACTCACTGGAATAAAGTCGATGTCGAATGACATTCGACATAGGACTCACCGGAACAAAGTCGATGTCGAATGACATTCGACATAGGACTCACCGGAATAAAGTTGATCTCGAATGACATTCGACATAGGACTCACCGGAATAAAGTCAATGTCGAATGACATTCGACATAGGACTCACCGGAATAAAGTCGATGTCGAATGACATTCGACATAGGACTCACCGGAATAAAGTCGATGTCGAATGACATTCGACATAGGACCGGAAAGGGTTAAACGTTACCTCGTTTCATCGCTACTTAACAGAAATAATAATTTTTGAAGTGTTTGCGACGATGATATTGTGCATTATTTTTATTTGATGTTTAAAACAAAATGCGATAAGAAGATTAGTTTTATCGCATCATTTGTCTTGACTACGAATGTCACTTGACTGAGTGATATAGAGATTAAAAAAATTCATATCTTGACGAAAAATCTAAGGTCTATAGAACAAAGGTCTAGATTCTAGATAATTATCACAAAAAAAATCTTTTGAAAATTAATCCTTATATCCTGGTTCATATCTCTTTATTTATTTACTTATTTATTTAAATACATAATATTTAAAAGACACATTTATAATATTCCCGATGAGTAATTTCCATTACTCATTTAGGGACATGGGATTAAGGTTAACAAGACTGAAAAACAAATAAGAAAACACAGGGCAAAATGTAAAATATAAAGCAATAAAAGGTAGAGTAAATAGGCATATAAAAAATAAGGTAACTAAAGAAAAAAAGAGAAAATAAATGATTTTTTCAATTCATTCATTTTGGATCCCTGACTGGGTTCTATTTTATATATCGCTCACTCCTATCAACAACGTAATAAATAAAAAAAACTTGATTGTAAGGAGATCATTTTTTAAATGAAAATATATAATACAATGCATTTAAAATAAATATCAAGCCACTTATTGAACTTTTTACTCCGCAACAAATCTTTTTAGGTAAAACCTGAATGTTTTTTCTCCATTTGAAAAATATTTAGCATATGTATTTAAAAAATAATTAAACAATACCTTTTCTTCAAAATGTAAAAACAACACTTTCTGCCCTGTAGCGGGTAAATATTAACAACATTGTGAGTGTGTCCAAATACAAATCACAAAATCTGGACAATATCAATACTAATAAAAGTGTTTCTGATCAATAAAAAGCTTATTTTCATCTCCACCTGATGTCTCCAGTGAAGTTCTAGTGATTCAAGAACAATGTTTCAAAATTGGTTCATATATATAGGACTTCCAAGAATTTGAGTAGTGTGGTTGTCAATAATGGGTAGAATTGGTAAATGTTACACGTGTGTAAAGTGATCGACTTCCATATTCTTCTTCATCTGTGTTGAGATGTCAAAAAATAAAATGAAAAATAACTCCTGTAATTGGAGATAATCCAGATATGTGAAAAAGTATTTGGACACACTATAAATGTTGTAAATTAAACTTGATTATTCTAACCGCCATCCGCACCCGATGGTGCATAGGGCACCGCATCTATTGACGCAGTGTTTTGTTGATTGTTACGTACATGAAGGCAAGGATATCACTCCTGCATTACAGGGACCAGTCCAGGGTAATATTACATAATTACTTGAGTGTAAAATCACCAAAAAAAAAATCACCCTCCCATTGGGAATCGAACCCGTACCTCCAGCACGGTAGCTTAACTCGCTAACCATTACGCCACGTTGGCGGATAAATTAAGTCAAATTTTGTTTTTTTTTTATTATTTCGCGGATTACTTGCAACAAGCTCGCGGACCACCGCTTAAGAACCACTGCTCTACATAGGAAGTAAGAGGGTAAAGAAGACGTGTGCTCACCCAAGGCACTGGCGATGAAGAGGAAGAGGAACCAAAACCAGAGGAAGGTGTAAATCTTCTCGTTGATGACGTTGAGCGCCATCACACACAGCGCGTCGTGTTTCTGGATGGATCCGCTCGGTCCATACTTGTGGAACTGGCATTTTGTCACCTTCAAACAAACAAACAAATTACAAATCTTATAATTTAAACATTTGGCTGTACGTTTTTTTTGCATTTTTGGACTAAATAGATTCTACTTAGTCCAAAAATGCAAAAAAAAAAGTACTACAAAAAATGTCCCTTACTGTGTTTTAAGTTTGGACAGACGTACTATCTACCCTCTGATTGCATACATTGAAAGCTGTCCCACCGCATGCCCAGATCTGATACAGAAGCATCTAGGCTTCCTGACAGATCTGCTCTTGCTAAGCAATTTTTTTTTAACTAAGTTGCGAAATTTATTGAAAATGTGAAACAACATAAAATTGTATCCCGATTTTACTATGAATTTACATTTAAAAGCTTTCAATATACCTGTCACTGCCAATCTAAATAATACAAGGCTGTAAGTCCGTCACCAAATTTTCTAGAAGTTCCCCAGTGTAGGCAGTGAAAGGGATCAGTGTTTAGTTCAATTAGTCAGCTAGATCCGATTACGACTCGACGTTGGCCGGCACACAGACGCCCACAACCCCGACCAGCACAGCAGACAGACACGGAACAGTGCAAAGACATTTACAGAAAATGGTCAGTCATCGCATTTCCACTCAACCATTATTCATCGACACTATTTCGGATCCCTTTCATAAGTAACTACACATATATATATACGTATGTATATACACACATACACATATATATTTTTTTCTTGATACATGCCTATCACAATCCTAACAAACGATGGACATAAAAAATATATATATTTTTTTTTTATAAAGATCAACCCTATCTCACAACCTGGCACAAAGTCCTAACCATGACACTGAAAGACAACAATAACACAACGCAGTACTTTACACAAAGATAACACCCTTACGATGCAACACTTTTGATCTGCATACAGCTATATATGTTATCAAACGTTTTGACCAATATCAGAAGTCTGTTTTTGGTTGATTGGAAGATATTACTTTTTAGCAATAAGCCCGCCAATGTACTTATTTCTTTGTGAAGTATAGTGAAGTGATCACATCTGAGATTTCTTAATTTGGTAGGTGTTGAATAGAAAATGTTTAGCTTAAACAATGTTAAAATACAGTTAGTTGACATAAAATATGGTATAAAAATTAAAATAAATTACAAAATGGTTTACTTTTGGAAAAACGATGTCCAAGGGATCCATGAATCCGTCCCAATTGACCCCTGCAATCTTGGTTCCCAGAGAGATGAAGTTTCCGCCAAGAAACACGTTAGTGATGTACACTTGGAACATGATGTTAAAGAAGTTGAGAAGTTCGCAGAAGATGAGCCAAGTGGACCAAGTCCTTGTGGCGTGGAGTCTGCAAAACAATTAAGATAATTTCATTAATTTATTCGGCAGTCACTTTGTGGAAAAATCTATTCATGTTTAGTTTAAGTTTTGCTTGGTAAATACCACTATTTCTTAAAATCTATTGTGACACGTGTTTCTTCAAATACCGTATGTGAAGCTAAATCTAAATTTAATATTTAATTTATATTTGAAGCACTAACTTTGTGATTTGGACACACTCAAAATGATGTAAATAAATTAACTGGTCAAAATATAAGCAAAAATAATAAAAATGAAAATGATATTTTTTGCGTTTCTCCTGTATGTGATTATAATCCAGGATTCGGACCTCACATACTAATAAAAGAGTTTCTGCACAAAGAAAAGCTTCTTTTCATCTCACCAATAGATGTGTCTAGTGAAGTTCTAATTATTCAAGAACAGCGTTTCGAAACGTTGGTTCATATATCGCTCACTCCTTTCAAGAACGTCATAAATCAAAAATCGACAATTTTGATTTGTGCATGTTTTCGGCATTCCCAGAAAATGTACTCTATCCCAGCAAAACAGGTATATTTTTAACTTAATTTTTACCGCTACAGGGCAGAAAGTTTGTTTTTGCATTTTGAAGAAATTGTATTGGTTAATATTTTTTTTTAAATATACTTAATATTTTTAAAATAAAGAAAAAACCTTCATGTTCTACCTAAAAAGATCTGTTGCACAGTAAAAAGTTCAATAAATGGCTAGTAATTTATTTTTAATACATTGTATTACATTTTTAAACTTTAAAAACGCTCTCCTGAAAAATCAAGTTTTTTTTATTTATGACGTTTTTGAAAGGAGTGAGTGATTTATAGTACTTCCAAGAATTTGAGTAGTGTAATTGTCAATAACGGGTAGAATTAGTGAATGTTACACGTGTGTAAAGTGATCACTTAAACCAGCCGACATGACGGTCGTCAGCCCCGTAAATGCCCAGACTTCCATATTCTTCTTCATCTTTGATAGATGTAAAAAAAAATACCATTGCATGTTGCTGCAAATTTGATACATAAGTATTTTCTCGACTTTTCCTTGTTTAATGTTTTTCATTCTTTTTTAAAAATTTATTTTTCCTCAGATACAAAATATTTTTTAAATTTAAAATTAAAAAGTCATGCAATGAATTGGTTAAAATCAACTTTCATCGAAACGGCTTTGATAATTTTAAGCAGAAAATGTGTCATGTTTATTGATTTCTTACATATCGACGGTTTATCTAAATTATACTGTTTTAAAATGACGCGAGGATATAAAATACATAATAAAATACTCAAAAAAATGCGTCAAGCTCATATCAATTAAGTCTTTGTAAGTGATATATCGAACTGATAGCAAACAATCTTATACGCGTTATTGAAATAATGGAAAATCCCAAATTTAAAGTACTTTCAAGATAAAATCTACAAATATGGATCGGCCTTTTTGATGATTGATCGATTTATATTATGCTACCTGTACTCGACCATTACTGTGATGTTCTGGTTAAATGGAAAAGAAAGAATATCGAAATTATACATCTCTAATAGTGTCGGGTTGTGGTCCCGTGGTTAGTGTGGCGGACTCTTGAGTCTGAGTTTCTCGGTTCGAATCCACTCTACCACAATTTGATACCTATTTCTAATAATGAGCCGCTTAGGCTCACAGAAATAGTATGAAATTAAAGTGTTTTTGTAAATAATAAAAAACACAACTATTTCTGCTTTCATTATCATTCATCGTTCACTTTGTGTAATACTTCACAAAATGAACGATGAATGATAAGGAGAGTGTTATATTACCATACCACAATGGATTCGGTCCTCACATACAAATAAGAGTTTGTGCTCAATAAAAAAAGCTTATCTTATATATATATATATATATATATATATATATATATATATATATATATATATTTATATATATATATATATATATACATATATATATATATATATATATATATATATACATATATATATATATATATATATATATATATATATATATATATATATATATACATATATATATATATATATATATATATATATATATATATATATATATATATATATATATATATATATATATATATATATATATATATATATATATATATACAAATATACACATATATATATATATATATATATATATATATATATATATATATATATATATATATATATATATATTTATATATATATATATATATGTATATGTATATATATATATATATATATATATATATATATATATATATATATATATATATATATATATATATACATATATATATATATATATATATATATATATATATATATATATATATATATATATATATATATATTGGCGTTTCTCATGTATGTGATTATAATCCAGGATTCGGACCTCACATACTAATAAAAGAGTTTCTGCTCAATGAAAAGCTTATTTTCATCTCACCAATAGATGTCTTTAGTGGAAGTTCTAATGATTCAAGAACGTTTCGAAATTGGTCCATATATATAGAACTTCCAAGAGTTTGAGTAGTGTGGTTGTCAATCATGGGTAGAATTGATGAATGTTACACGTGTGTAAAGTGATCACTTAAATGACTCAGCTTATGACGGTCGGAAGCCCCGTAAATGCCCAGACTTCCATTTTCTTTATCTATGTGGAGATGTCAACAAAAAAATGACAAATATTTGTCCAAATTTGTAAAAATTAAATGTTTTTTCACCTGACAAGGAAGTCTGTCTTGATTGTTGACATCTTCTCGCTCAACGTGTCCTTAGACGGAACAACGATTCCGTTTACCGTTATGTCCTGATCAGCGAACGACAGAGATGCCATCTGGAGACCATTCACCAAGGCTTGGATGCGTCCACCTACGTCACGAATGCGTAAATTCGATGAAAAATATGATAGACGAAGAAGCTATGTTATAAGGATTATTGAAATCTGTCCCAACGCATTCCCAGATCTGATACAGAAACATCTAGTTGTGAATAAATTAATTGATAACATTATGAGCTTAAAATTAACAAAAGACATATTCTAGCGTTTCTTAAGTATTTTCTAGCTTTTCCCAGGATTCGGACCTGACATAAAAATTAAAAAATTTTCATATTATTTTGAGAAATAAAAAGACTTTGTTTTTTTTTACAACATTTTGAGTGTGTCCAAATACTTGTTCACAAAATCTGGATTATCTCCAATTACAGGAGTTTTTTCATATTATTTTTTGACATCTCATCAAAGATGAAGAAGAATATGGAAGTCTGGGCATTTGACCTCGCATACTAATATAAGAGTTTCTGCTTAATAAAAAGCTTCTTTACATCTCACCAATAGATGTCTCTAGTGAAGTTCTAGTGATTCAAGAACAAGGTTTCTAAATTGGTTCATATATACAGAACTTCCAAAAATTTGAGTAGTGTGGTTGTCAATAATGGGAAGAATTGGTGAATGTTACATGTGTGTAAAGTGATCACTTAAACCAGCCTATGACGGTCGTCAGCCCCGTAAATGCCCAGACTTCAATATTCTTCTTCATCTTTGATGAGATGTCAAAAAATTAAAATAAAAAATAAAAATACTTTGTTTTTTGATCCACTCACATTTTTATTAACAACCAACTAGTTTCGGCAACAACCTGTTGCCCTCTTCATGATAAAAATGTGAGTGGAACAAAAAACATATATCAATAAGTCTTTTTATTTCTCAAAATAATATATCAGTATGATCCACAAAGTAAATGCTTTCAATATTCAAAACATATAGATTTTCTGCTTGATAAATAGCTTGCCTCATCCCACTGTAGACGTCTGTCGTGAATTATATTGAATTCAAGAACTGTGTTTCGAATTAAATCAATATATCTAGGAGTTCCAAAAATTTGAATAGTGTGGTTGTCAATCATGGGTGGAATTGGTGAATGCTACTTTCAACCCTTATCCGCAACCAATGGTGCATAGGGCACTGCATCGAATTGACGCAGTGTTATCTTGACCATTACTTACATGAAGGCAAGGCGATCACTCTTGCGCTTCAGGAACCAGTCCAGGGTAATATTAAATAAATATTACAGTGTAAAATCACTAATATTTATTTTCACCCCCCCTGGGAATCGAACCCGGGACCTCTAGCACGGTGGCTAAACACGCTGACCATTACACCACGGAGACGGACAAAAGTGTAGGTGAAGTGTAGGGTACACGTGTGTAAAGTGATCACTAAACCAGCCTGTGACGGTCGTTAGCCCTGTAAATGCCTAGACTTCCATATTCTTCTTTATCTTTGTTGAGATGTCAAATAAAATAATGTAAAAAATAATTTCTAGAATGTTTTTCACAGATACTTTGTGGTATCGTAAGGGAAGGGTAATTATCTGTAACCTAACTATGAGTATTTCAATGCTTTAGAATTAGTATATAAACCCTGATGATGACAAGGTTCTTGTCGAAACCGGTTGGTTAAATTGTATTAATAAAAAAGTGGTTAAAACTTAGTTATTTAAGTTTAAAAAATAATTACCTTCCAACTTCCTCCAGATTTTATGTGGCAGATAGAACATGATTGCCTGTCCGAAGAGCATGAATGGGACCCATTGGTAGTAGGCGTGGTGGGTCAACTGGTCTTGGTCACTTGAAGGGCCGACTCCAGCATGAGGGATATAGCCCAGTTGGAGCATCGATTCATTGTAGTGACGGACCTGATGACAATACAAAATAATAAATGCTGAAATGAAGATGAATCTTCTCTAAACCCAGACTCCGCAGAAGACCAGTTAGGAAGAACTGATCAAAATTAGAATACAGAAAAAAAAATCTTCCTAAATCCTAGAATCCCCAGTATAGAATAATAGAATAAAATAATAGGACGCCGAAGGACATCATGGCTGAAAATCCTACGACAATGGTTTGGCAGAAGCACCAAATCTCTGTTCCGAGCTGCAGCATCAAAATTGAAGATAGCCATGATGATCGCCGATCTTCATTACAAATGGCACAGAAAGAAGAATAAGAAAACAAAAACAAAGAAATTGATTATTATGTTCAGATCTGATACATACCACCGTAAACGTGCTGGTGAAGAAGCAGAAAGTGTTGATGACGTTCTGAGGGACTCCGGCATCGACGATACACCTGATGTGCTCTCCGATGTACTCTCTGGAGCAGACGAGGATGGTGCAGAGGATCAAGATGACGGAGGAGATGCGGTAGTGGAACCAGAAGACCAGGTTGTCGATGGACGCCTTCCCTGGCTTGATCTTCAGCTGGTTCCCGAGAACCGAAAACGGAGCCAACATCTACAAAAGAAGAATAAACAAATATTTGGTGAAATATGTTTTTAATATTCTCAATATTGTTAATATTGAAGGCTATTTATTGATTTGGCGTTTAATTTGTAGAACTCCATTTTAATTTATGTATTAATTTTAAATCAAACACAGATTTTTTGAGTCTACTAAGTTGTATTTTATTAACAAAAACTCATAAAAAATTATACTGTGACAATTGTTTCGCCTTGTTAGGGCATTATCAAACGAATGTGAAGATCAAATGGACTACGGTCCTTATGTAGCTATACAATTCTAAGTGACAGTTTTAACACGTGCAGCAATAATTTATGGGAGACAACAGTAGCTAATGGGGGATGTAGGTACATCCCCCATTAGCTACTGTTGTACATTTTTTGTAAAAAAATAAATAAGTAAATGTGTTTTTCTCATTTATTTCTTTTGAATATGCTTCTTATTTATTTTACCTGTTAATTGTTTTTATATTTTGCCATTTTTGATTATTCAAAAAAAACTTTTTTGGTTACTTTATTATTTGTGTTCCAGTCTTTTAACCTTAATCCCATGTCCCAAAATGAAAAATAGAAATTACTCATCGGGAATATTGTATGTATATAAGTATGACTTATGTATGTTATATGTTTTGATAAAAAAAAAAAAATATATATATATGTATATATATATATATATATATATATATATATATATATATATATATATATATATATATATATATATATATATATATATATATATATATATATATATATATATATCTGTCTATCTGTCTAAAAACGTAACTACATTGCCTACTAAATGGAGACGATTTATACTATTTTTAAATATGTACGACAAGGATAAGGAAACGCGCTGTTTTACGACTTAACCACATGGATATACACCTGGGATCACTATCCAACTAATGTGTTTCCTTACAAAATCATGTACAATTCATTACGAAGGTCGCACCACGCCTTGCCAAGCCTCGTGATGAGTTTCACAACAATAAACCCAATCGATTACACTCAATACGGATCGCGACGAAACACACGTAAACTCCTGATAAAATAATTAATATTGAAGTGCTCGAGACTTCAATTAATCATGTATCACTATGACATTCGTAAATCCTGTTGAATTTTGACCTTTAAACGAAAATTACAGACAAAGAAAATGCGACCAGATAATCTGGTCAAATTATCTGGTCAAATTATAAGCTTAATAATAAAAATGAAAATGGTATTTTCTGGCGTTTCTCATGTGTGTGATTATAATCCGGGATTCGGATCTCACATACTAATATAAGAGTTTCTGCTTAATAAAAAGCTTCTTTACATCTCACCAATAGATGTCTCTAGTGAAGTTTTAGTGATTCATGAACAAGGTTTCTAAATTGGTTCATATATATAGAACTTCCAAGAATTTGAGTAGTGTGGTTGTCAATAATGGGTAGAATTGGTGAATGTTACACGTGTGTAAAGTGATCACTCAAACCAGCCTATGACGGTCGTAAGCCCCGTAAATGCCCAGACTTCCATATTCTTCTTCATCTTTGATGAGATGTCAAAAAATAAAAGAAAATGCGTTTGAAATACGGTACACGTGATAGCATTTCAAAGTCAAATTTAAAAAAAAAATAAGGCCCATTCGTTAACATTGTTAAAAATCTCAAAAAAATATTGTTTATATCGCTCACTCCTTTCAAGAACGTCATATACCAAAAATCGTCAATTTTCAATAGTTGTACATGTTTTCGGAATGCCCAGAAAATGTACTTTATCCCAGAAAAAGAGGAATATTTTTAACTTAATATTTACCCTTTACAGGGCAGAAAGTGTTGTTTTTGCATTTTGAAGAAAAGGTATTGTTCAATTATTTTTATAAATATACTAAATATTTTTCAAAAGGAGAAAAAACCTTCAGGTTTTACCTAAAAAGATCTGTTGCACAGTAAACAGTTCAGTAAGTGGCATGATATTTATTTTTAATACATTGTATTATATTTTTAAACTTTAAAAACGTTCTCCTGGAAAATCAAGTTTTTCGATTTATGACGTTCTTGAAAGGAGTGAGCGATATGTTTAAAATTGTTCTATAAATAAGTGTATACTTTTTATATAAATAAAGAAAATTAAAAAAAAACCAACAGCTATATTTTAAAACTATCTTTACGTATGCATTTAAGAATTACTCTAACATAATATCCCATCATTGTCTCGTGTCTTTTCTTATATCGTAGTCATACAGGAGAAGGTGACCAACTACCAAAACGTAAAATGTTCAGGAGGGCCATTTAAGTCACTTTTGCTCGGCAAGAAAAAAAACATCAATGCAGTTAGTCATTTTTACCAAGTCAATATATTATTCTTACAAGTTTAAAATCCTTTGGGATTTTTTCAAGGCAATATTAAGCTAGTCTTCTTCTTTCTTCTTCATCTTCTTGCTCAATACTGAGCGTCGCGGTCTTCTGGAATGTCAGGCACTTGGTGCACAAGTCCTCTCCATTCTTCCCGGTCCTGGGCCAACTTGATGGCAGCGTTTAGCGAGGATCCGGTTAATTCCTTTATTTGGTCTGTCCATCTTGTTGGAGACCGTCCTCTTGCCCGCTTGCCTTCAACTGTACCTGTTACTACCAGTTTTTCAAGACTCTTCTCGTTCTTTCTGGCGATATGCCCAAAGTAGGACAGAATCCTTTTCCTGCAAGTCGTGGAGAGTCTGTCTGTCACTGACAGTTCGCGGAGAATGGAGACGTTTGTGCGTATTAAGCTAGTAAGATATCAAATAGTCAATGATCACGTTTTTGTAAAACAATGCACTTGGTTACTTTCTCCTGTATGACTACGATATATAGACTTTTCTTATGCATAGTTGTGAAGAACTGTAATTGGCACTCATGATTTTTTTGTTTGTATTCTGATTTATCATATATTGTAACTGTTGTTTTTCCTTCCAATAAAATAAAAATAAAATAAAATAAAATAATACAAGAAAGCACTTCCCAGCAAACCACACAATTCACAATTATATATATATATATATATATAGACATTTTATGTTATTCATTGTTTCGGCATTCATTTTGTGACATGCCTTATCCGCACCCCAATGGTACATAGGGCACAGCATTATATAAATGCACTATTATTTTCATTGTTAACACACGAAAGAAAGGTGATCAGCCCTCCGCTTCAGGTACCAGTCCAAGGCAATATTGAATAATATATTATTAGATTAAAACCAATATTTTTAGCTTTTCCACATTATTTAATTCTACACTTTATTTAAATAAAGTGGAAAAGCTAAAAATATTGGTTTTAATATAATAATATATTAAAAATGCAATTCCATCACGAAGTGTCAGTGGATAATATAAATCTATTAATATTGAATAAATATTAGAGTGAAAAAATCACTTATATTTATTTCACCCCCGCTAGGAATCGAACCCGGGACCTCCAGAACGGTAGCCGAGAGTGCTGACCATTACACTACAGGGGTAATAGATACAAGTGACAAAAATGAAAGCTTCGAATTTGAATAAATAATACTAATGATGAAAAAAATGTCGAATAACATGCGACATTGGACCTAAGAGGAAAAAATCGATATCGAATGAGATTCGACATTGGACCAGTAAGGGTGAACCCCTTGTGTTATTTGCCCGAATACAATTCGGGTAGGTATTATGCTGACACAGTAATTTGCCCGAATCCAGTTCGGGCACATCGTACACGAAGCATTTTATAGTGATTTGCCCGAATCCAGCTCGGGTCGTTCCCCCACCATTCTAGATATATCCATTAAAAAAATAATGTTTTTTTTTTACAAAATACATATTTAAATAATACAAAATAGTTGGTAAATATACAATACATTTCAAATATAACGTTTCTACCTCTCTAATAAAGTAGATACTTGTGTTTAGAGAGGGAGTTCGTTTTACATTTTTTTTTAAAGAAAATAAATTTAACAATTCAATATTCCTTTGCCTTTTTTCTTTCCTAATATTGTTTATAAATGTTTTATACTGATTTATTATATTTTAAAATATGATAAAAAAACATGATAGTGAAAAAAAGGGTGGCCTTTTTTTGACCCACCTTTTTCCAAGTTGACCACAGAAGCGGTTAAGTCGCAACTTAATTTTCTGTAAATCCTGGTAACATTTTACCTAATTGATTTTTTTCTTAAAGCGTCTTTTTCTTTGCATTAAAAATATAAATAAGCCCGCTAATGTACTTATTTCTTTTCTGTACATGGAGTTTAAATAAATAAATATATCGTAGTCATACAGGAGAAAGTGACCAAGTGCATTGTTTTACAAAAACGTGATCATTGACTATTTGATATCTTACTAGCTTAATATTGCCCCGAAAAAAATCCAATGGATTTTAAACTTGGAAGTATAATATATTGACTAGTTAAAAATGACAAGCTGCATTGGTATTTATTTGCTTGCCAAGCAATAGTGACTTAAATGGCCCTCTTGAACATTTTACGTTTTGGTAGTTGGTCACTTTCTCTTGTACGACTACGATATCTTCAGTATTAAAAATGCATTTTTTTCATAGTACCTACCTATCAATAGCTAAATGCGTTGACGATATAATTTTATCTGTCAACCACGCATCTAGGCGTTTGTTTTCAAAGTACCTACCCGTAAACACTTATCGGAAAATTAATCTATGGTCTATTTGAAATCGGTAGGTGTTGTAATATAAACAAATAACGAGTATACAATATAATAATATCACGTGCTTTGAAATAGGTCGATTGGAATAACAAGAATTGTTTGCTCTGTAATGAGTGTCGAAGTAATAAGTAAAAACAAAACCTTATCATAAAATCATTCAATTATACTATCAATCATTTAAAACAAGACTAATAGTTATTTATTTTTGATCGATTTATTGATTTGGCGTTTAATTTGCAGAACTCTATTTTAATTAATATATTATTTTTTTTAATTTTTAGTCCGCCTCCGTAGTGTAATGGTCAGCACGCTCGGCTACCATTCTGGAGGTCCCGGGTTCTTTTCCTAGGGGGGGTCAAATAAATATAAGTGTTTTTTTCACTGTAATATTTATTCAATATTACCCTGGACTGGTACCTGAAGCGGAGGGCTGATCACCTTTCCTTCATGTGTAAACGATCACGATAACACTGCGTTTATATGAAGCAGTGCCCTATGCACCATTGGGGTGCGGATAAGGGTTTAAAAAAATGATAATAATAAAAAAAATTAAATCAAGCACGATTTTTTGAGTCTACTCAAAAATAAAAATTAGTATTGTGACAGTTGTTTCGCCTAGTTATGGCATTTTCAAACGAATGTACATTCGTTCGTTTACACGAATACAATTTAGTATACTCAAAAAATCTGTGTGTTGATTTAAAATTTAATTTAATACATAAGTTATTTTTTAAGGAAGGATGAAAGCAGAGTGAATGCTGTTGAAATGCGCTCCCTCAGACGAATGTGTGGAAAATCATTGTATGACAGAATTAAAAACGATGATATAAGGAAGGAATGTAAGGCTGAACGAGGAATAATTGAAAAGATTAGAAAGAGCTCTTTGCGGTGGTATGGACATGTGGAGCGAATGGATAGCGAGAGAATGACTAAGAAAATATATGTGGCGAATGTGAGAGGGAAAACAGAACGTGGACGACCGAAAAAGACTTGGCACGATCAGATCAATCAGAACCTAAAATCTGGCGGTGTCAAAAGTCTGCGTAATCGGAGGGCATGTATGACTAGATGTATGGATGTGAAGGAGGCTAGGAGTGTATGTCAGGACAGAAGAGTGTGGCGTTCCATCCTCTCTGCCTACCCCTGCGGGGAAACGGCGTGATGGTAGTAGTAGTAGTAGTAGTAGTTATTTTTTAAATTATTTTTTGACATCCCAATATAGAATCTATGTCGATATGTAAAAAAAAAAAAAAATATCTTCCGATTGGAGATAATTCAGATTGGTGAACAAGTATTTGGACACACTAAAAATATTTTAAATAAATTGTCGTACATTATAACAATGATCTTGAGGTAATTACACTTTACATTTAAAATTACACAACGAGTCGATATGTGTATTCAAACATATCGCTCACTCCTTTCAACAACGTCACATAAAAATATCGTCAATTTTCAGTTGTGCATGTTATCGTAATACCCAGAAAATGTACTATATCCCAGCAAAAGCGGCATATTATTAACTTAATATTTACCCGCTACAGGGCAGAAAGTGTTGATTTTGCATTTTGATGAAAAGGTATTGTTTAATTATTTTTTTAAATATACTAAATATTTTTCAAATGGAGAAAAGTCATTCAGGTTTTATCTAAAAAGATCTGTTGCACAGTAAAAAGTTCCAGAAGTGGCTTGATATTTATTTTTAATACATTGTATAATATGTTTAAACTTTGAAAACGATCTCCTGAAAAATCAAGTTTTTTGATATATGACGTTGTTGACAGGAGTGAGCGATATGTCAATTACGTATTACTCAATACCACCATATTGGTATCGGTAGGTACTTAAGTAATATTGCACCCGGAGGCATTTTAATGCATATTAAGCATGCAGTTATTATCAAAAGCAAATAACCTTATAAAGATGTACGCTTATTATTTTTTGACATCTCATCAAAGGTGAAGAAGAATATGGAAGTCTAGGCATTTACGGGGCTGACGACCGTCATAGGCGGGTTTAAGTGATCACTTTACACACGTGTAACATTAACCAATTCTACCCATTATTGACAACCACACTACTCAAATTCTTGGAAGTTCTGTATATATGAACCAATTTAGAAACCTTGTTCTTGAATCACTAGAACTTCACTAGAGACATCTATTGGTGAGATGTAAAGAAGCTTTTTATTAAGCAGAAACTCTCATATTTAAAATATATCAGAACTTCCAAGAATTTGAGTAGTGTGGTTGTCAATAATGGGTAGAATTGGTGAATGTTACACGTGTGTAAAGCGATCACTTAAACCAGCCTATGACGGTCGTCAGCCCCGTAAATGCCCAGACTTCCATATTCTTCTTCATCTTTGATGAGATGTCAAAAAATAATATGAAAATAACTCCTGTAATTGGAGATAATCCAGATTTTGTGAACAAGTATTTGGACACACTCAAATGTTGTAAGATGTGTGCATGTGTATTATCATATCAATTTTTGTAGATGTATCCAAAATAAAACAAAATTATTAGATCGAATTCTACTTTTACGTGTAATACATAATAATAATAAATAAAACCCTTATCCGCACCCCAATGGTGCATAGGGCACTGTGTCATATAAACGCAGTGTTATCTTGATCGTTTTACACATCAAGGAAAGGTGATCAGCCCTCCGCTTCAGGTACCAGTCCATGGTAATATTGAATAAATATGACAGTGAAAAAATCTCTTATATTTATTTTACCCCCCTTGGGAATCGAACCCGGGACCTCCAGAACGGTAGCCGAGCGTGCTGACCATTACACTACGGAGGCGAAAAAAATTATTTTACATACATACATATAAATACATATCGCTCACTCCTTTCAACAACGTCATATATCAAAAATCGTCAATGTTCAGTTGTGCATGTTTTTGGAATGCCCATAAAATTTACATTTTTAACTTAATATAATTTAATATATTTGTCATTTAGAGAAATAGTGGTATTTACTAAGTAAAACATTAATTTAAAATGGATAGATTTTACCACAAAGTGACTGCCGAATCAATTAATGAAATTAATATTTACCCGCTACATGGCAGAAAGTGTTGTTTTTGCATTTTGAAGAAAAGGTATTGTTTTATTATTATTTTTTAAACATACTAATTATTTTTCAAATGGAGAAAAAACATTCAGATTTTACCTAAAAAGATCTATTGCATAGTAAAAAGTTCGAAAAGTGGCTTGGCATTTATTTTAAGTACATTTTATTATATTTTTAACTTTAAAAACGATCTCCTGAAAAATCAAGTATTTTGACATACGTTGTTGAAAGGAGTGAGCGATAAGTATGTACATTTATTTAAAAATTTATAAACATAATTAACTTTTTACATACGTTTTATTTATTGTTTTTATCTAATTTAACTTAATATGCACACTAAAAATAAAGAAAACATAATTAAAATAAAACTATTTTACAAATTTCATAGAATTAACTCTTGATCATTTACCCATTCCTTTATTTTGCCTTTGTTCCATATTTTATTTTGACCTCTAACATCCGTCGGCAACTAATTAAAAATGTTCGGAACGATATATTGCAGTGTTGGACTCCCATATTTATTGTTGATTCTTGGGACTATCAAACCTTCGTTGTGTGTAAATCGTGTATCATGGTTGTGTACTAGAAGATGTGGATATTTTTGTCTAGTTTGTTGCTCAACGATGATACCCATCCACAATATACCACGTATCGCCAGTAATTTTAAATGTTTATATATCAAGATTGGATTGTCCCTTTGATTATATATATATATATATATATATATATTTATATATAAATATATATATATATATATATATATATATATATATATATATATATATATATATATATATATATATATATATATATATATATATATATATATATATATATATATATATATATATATATATATATATATATATATATATATATATATATATATATATATATATATATATATATATATATATATATGACTGGGCACACTTCGATCACTCCTTTCAAGAACGTCATAAATCAAAAAACTTGGTTTTTCAGGAGAACGTTTTTAAAGTTCAAACATTAAATATAATGTATTAAAAATAAATATCAAGCCACTTATTTAACTTTTTACTGTGCAACAGATCTTTTTAGGTAAAACCTGAATATTTCTTCTCCATTTGAAAAATATTTAGTATATTTAAAAAAATAATTAAACAATACCTTTTCTTTAAAATGCAAAAATAACACTTTCTGCCCTGTAGCGGGTAAATACTAAGTTAAAAATATGCCTCTTTTGCTAAGAAATAGTACATTTTCTGGGCATTACGAAAACGTGCACAACTCAAAATTGACGATTTTTGATTTATGACGTTCTTGAAAGGAGTGAGCGACTTGTGATTATGGAATATTGTAGATTTTGAACCATTTTTAAATTCGTTTTCGTCGAATGTCCCCAAGACTTAATTTCATATTTTAATATGTTAATTAGTTAGTTACATTATTAGTTAATTGCAACATTTCTTAAAATATGACATTTCTTTTTAAAAATACTAACTAATACAGCCTGATATTTTTGTGTGTAACATTCCCGCGCGTCTCACTTTTATACTCGCTTTGATACAAACGAGTATAAACATGATTTGTCGCGGACTAAAGCCGATATATTAAAGTGTTCGACTCCCATATTTATTGTTAATTCTTGGGACTACCATTAAACATTCGTTGTGGGTAAATCTAATTTTTTTCATATTCAGAATGGGACGCGTTTCGTCTTATCAAGACATTATCTAACTGACTTAAATATTTGCAAAATGTCCTAATAAACTAACAATAATTGCTAATGTTATATATTTATTTATTTTATTAATTAAACTTCATCTACAGAAAAGAAAAAAGTATTTTTAATTAAAATTTTACATAGTTAATACAACTTTTTCTTAAAATCGACTGTGACTCGTGTTTCGATGCATTCAGCGTCATTTTCAAACATTCATCGAAACACGTGTCACAGTAGATTTTAAGAAATAGTGGTATTCACTTAGTAAAATTTTAATTGAAAAGGATAGGTTTTACCACAAAGTGAGTGCCGAATCAATTAAATAAATAAATAAGTACATTGGTGGGCTAATTGCTAAAAAAAATTGGTAAAAAATATTGCAAAAAAATATTGTAAATTTTTGTGTTTTTTTAAATAATATACACAAATATTTCAATTTCATACTATTTCTGTGAGCCTAAGCGGCTCATTATTAGAAATAGGTATCAAATTGTGGTAGAGTGGGTTCGAACCGAGAAACTCTGATTTAAGAGTCCGCGACACTAACCACGGGGCCACAACCCGACACAAAATGTTTTAAATCCATCATTTTACTAATTTTGAAATTAAAAGTCGTGATAAAAACAAGAAAAGAATAATCGTTGTCATTTTTCGAACAATATAAAAAATATCAATAATTCGGGCTGTCATTTTTAACCTGTCAAATTCATACATTTTTCCTCAACTGGTCGCGACTTTTGCCGCTTTTTTTTCAAAATAATTCAAAAGTGTTCCGTTACCTTGATTCAAATTTCGGGTGTCCGCGAAAGCTACACTTTTAAACACTGCACAATAATGCAACGGACAATAATATGGATATTGCGAACAGGCTCTCGGTTTGGATCACTAAAACGACAGAGTGTTGTACATCACTATCGTCCGAGTTCGGCTAACATCACTTGAATAATGAATCGTCAGTAGGGTAGACGGGCAATTTGTCACACGGTGATTCAGAAATTTAAAGAAACTGTTCAATTAATTTTAAAGTGAATTAAGATATCGGCGAAAATTCGACTTCCGTCAAGATAACATTTCAGAATCCAATCAAAAGCAACAATTTCATATTCTCAATATTATTAATATTTAAAGCAGGTGGAAGGATGAAAGTAGACTGAATGCAGTCGAAATGCGATCTCTCAGAAGAATGTGCGACAAAACGATGTATGATAGATGTACGAATAGTGAAATTAGGAAGGATTGCAAAGCTGAGATAAGCATTATCGATAAAATTAAGAAAGGTGTGTTGAGATGGTTTGGACATGTAGAACGAATGAGTGAGGAAAGAACGGTAAAACAAATTTATGAGGCGAATGTAAGTGGAAAAAGGAGCAGAGGAAGACCGAGAAAAACATGGCACGATCAGGTAAGCCAAATACTTGAAAGTGGTGCTCCCTTTTTCCAGCTTATTTGTTCCACGTGTTTGTTCCAGCGTGGGTTTGGTTTGGACATGTGGAATAGAAGCCGAGGTGGCCAAATGGCTTACATTATATCACAGTACCACAAAGTTAACGATGGTTTTCAAATACAAAAAAATATATTTTGCAGCGCGTTTGATTTTCTACTGCTTCTTCAACATCCATGTTTGCTCCCTATGTGCAGCATATGGCAACCACAAGTCATCTCCATCCTGTCACACACCATCTCTTCGGTTCCCAGGTCAGTGCTGCTTATACAATGAGTAGATTAACATGTATATGGAGCTAGGCTCTTCAAAGTTCTGCTTATACAATGAGTGATCAACATGTATATGGAGCTAGGCTCTTCAAAGTTCTGCTTACACAATGAGTAGATTAACATCTATATGGAGCTAGGCTCTTCAAAGTTCTGCTTACACAATGAGTAGATTAACATCTATATGGAGCTAGGCTCTTCAAAGTTCTGCTTACACAATGAGTAGATTAACATCTATATGGAGCTAGGCTCTTCAAAGTTCTGCTTATACAATGAGTAGATCAACATGTATATGGAGCTAGGGTCTTCAAAGTTCTGCTTATTCAATGAGTATATCAACATGTATATGGAGCTAGGGTCTTCAAAGTTCTGCTTATTCAATGAGTATATCAACATGTATATGGAGCTAGGCTCTTCTAAGTTCTGCTTATACAATGAGTAGATCAACATGTATATGGAACTAGGCTCTTCAAAGTTCTGCTAATACAATAAGTATATTAGCATGTGTAGCTAGACTGCATTCTTTGCATATATATTTACGAATAGAACTGATTGCCTTATGATTTTTTGATAGATTTATTTGTTTTTAAAAAATGTATTATGTCAAAAAATACCTAGATATAACTATCGAAGATTTTATGCGATGGGGAAGAGTAAGAAGACGTTTCTGGAGAGATGTGGGAAGAACAAGTTCGGATCGAGTGGTGAGGATAGCAGCAGATAGCAGCAGACAGCAGCATAAGAGGTGACAGACCCCCAGGAAGACCAGATAATCGATGGAGAAACAGCTGGTCTTCCACCTCCCAGAAGCGGACTCCGAAGAAGTCCGCTAGCTGAAGAAGAAGAAGAACAAGACTTAGTTATTTTTCTATCACCCTATATATTGAAACACGAAACAAATTAGATTATGAGGACATTTTCATTTTTGTCGACTATTTTGAAAAGTGCTAACTTATTAGCAAACAATTTGTTTTCTTGGAAATCTTACATTTCAAATTAATGAGGTCTTAGATATATGTAAACATGTTACATTATGAAGAGTAAGATTTCATAGTCTCAATAAATACAGTATTACCTCGCTTAGTCCGATTTCACAATACGGATGATATAGGGTATTTTTTAGAGGTTTATTTTTTAAACTACAACGTTGTTTCTAAAGACTGTCAATTTGACAGTTGATAGTTGGTTTGTAGTCAGTACGTTTTTGCATTTCACCATGAATAGACTGAATGAACATTATGCGCGTCGTAAGTTCGGTGAATGGGTCGAAAACAATATTTAGCTTGATCGTCTTTTTCAATGCAAAATTTTGTTCACCCATGAGGCACATTTTTGGTTAAATGGCGGAATTGCCGAATTCGGAATGGAGAAAAACCCAGAAGCGTTTTTCAAGACGCCATTACATCCACAAAAGTCACTGTTTGGTTTGCCTTATGGGTAGGTGGAATCATTGGCCCACATTTTTTTTAAGACGATGCCTGCTAGAATATTACGGTCAATGGAGAGCGCTACAGAACCACGATTACTGACTTCTTCGTAACTCAGTTGAATGGTATGGATGTGACAGAGCTGTGGTTTCAACAAGATGACGCATGCTACACAGCGGGTACCGCCATTAATTTATTGGGGGGAAATTTGAATTTCTATACCTCTAAAAAACATCTTATGTAGATGCAGGAGGATCTAGGACATTACTGCTTATGGAAAAGAAAATGGAGGAGGCGTAACAAATGAGAAAAGGAAAAAAACGGCAGGATAAGGGAAATATGCGAGATCGAAGATGTCATCAGGTGGGGAAGGCAACGAAGGAGACAATGGTATCCACATGTGAGGAGAATGGAACCATCCAGACTCCCCCACATTGCACAGTACGGCAAACCCCAAGGTAGACGACATCCGGGCAGACAAATAAAGATATCGATCGACAGCTGGGAATCGACAACGAAAGAGGCTAAATCCCTCTTAAAAACAGGCCACAAGGCCTACACCAAGCAGAAGAAGAAAAAGAAGACGATTAAATAAACGGACTATGCGGGGTAAATCGTCTATTGTTAATTATATCAGAGAAAGCATTTGCGTCAGCGCTAAAAATATATGGTACAGGGTTCTTAGTATTTATAGTACTATTTATAAATTTTGTTCCAACTGCATTTTTTTTGCTTACCACAATTTTATAAGCAAAATATACTGGTTTATGTGTCAAGTATGTTGAATACAAAACAAATTCACCTGGGAATTATTTGCTTTATAATCAATGGCTTTGTTTAATAAATTTAATAAAATTGAGTGATAGGAGAAAAGTATTTGATCTGATTCATTTATACACAATTTTAAATAATATTTTTGACTATCCCTTGTTAAAGTTTCTCTTCCGGTGCTAAAATAATTCGCGCGTCCCGGTGTTGGGTAGTCACTTCACAATCGAGAATTAACGATTTCAAATCGAAAAAATGCGGACATCATAGCTAATCCCTTAATTAATTATAAATGGAGTAAAAATATATAATAATTTAGATTTATTTGGTGGAAATATTAAAAAACCATCTGGCAACGCTCACGGAACAAGTATAGGTCCACTCTTGTAAAACATATCGCTCACTCCTTTCAAGAACGTCATAAATCAAAAATCGTCAATTTTCAGTTTTGCATGTTTTCGGAATGCCTAGAAAATGTACTATATCCCAGCGAAAGCGGCATATTTTTAACTTAGTATTTACCCGCTACAGGGTAGAAAGTGTTGTTTTTGCATTTTGAAAAAAAGGTATTGTTTAATTATTTTTTTAAGTATATTTAATATTTTTCAATTGGAGAAAAAACCTTCAAGTTTTACCTTAAAAGATCTGTTGCACAGTAAAAAGTTCAATAAGTGGCTTGATGTTTATTTTTAATACATTGTGTTATATTTTTTAACATTAAAAACGTTCTCCTGAAAAATCAAGTTTTTTGATTTATGACGTTCTTGAAAGGAGTGAGCGATATATTTAACCATTTATTGTAACTGCAGACAGTTGTTAGAATTCCATATTGAATCGTTGGGTAATATATCCAAACACGCTTATTGGATTGAATTCTACTTTTATTTACATATACTTATATGATAATATGTGACGCGTTTCGTCTTATTAAGACATGTGTTTGATAGTGTCTTAATAAGACGAAACGCGTCACATATCATATGTAAATAAAGTAGAATTCTGGATGTATTACCCAACAATTTAATATTAAACCGTTATAACGTAATACATCTCATAATTCCAACTATTTATTAATTACTAGAAATTAAAAAAAAAAATGTGAATATGGTTGGTAATAGAAGCAGAAGACGACCGACGAAAACTTGGCATGATCAAGCATTTCAAATACAATACTTGAAATAGGTCAAGTCAGGAGTCGGAATAATCGGCTCACAGAATTTAAACGTTACTTAATTTATTAATAAAGTAATCGTAACTTCTTCTTCAAACCCTTATCCGCACCCCATTGGTGCATAGGGCACTGCATATTAAAGCAGTGTTATTTTAATCGTTAACACATGAAGGAAAGGTGATCAGCCCTCCGCTTCAGGTACCAGTCCAGGGTGATATTAAATAAATATTAGAGTGGAAAAAATCACTTTTATTTATTTGACCCCCCCTAGGAATCGAAACCGGGACCTCCAGAATGGTAGCCGAGCGTGCTGACCATTACACTATGGAGTAACTTAGGCTCACAGAAATAGTATGAAATTGAAGTATTTTTGTAAATTATATAAACACATTTTTTTTAAATAAAAAAATTTCAACCCCTTTGTGCATCAAAATATTTTACGAATGTATTTTTTTCTCATACGGTTATATTAATTTTAAAATAATGATAGGTTGTTAAGTTTTTTTCTTATCACCCAGTGCTGCAATATGTATTCTGATAAGGCATGATAAGAAGTGAATAACAGGGATGGTGAACCTATGGCACGCGTGCCATAGGTAACTCGCGAGACAATAGGGTATAATCACTCGGGAGGAATATCTAATTTAACATACTCAACATATAAAAAATTGTGTTAGACTCGTAAGCATTATCGAAAAAATTAACACATTTAACATGGAGTTGGCAAAAGAAGGATGAAAGTAGACTGAATGCAGTCGAAATGCGATCTCTCAGAAGAATGTGCGACAAAACGAAGTATGATAGATGTGCGAATAGTGAAATAAGGAAGGAATGCAAAGCTGAGATAAGCATTATCAATAAAATTAAGAATGGTGTGTTGAGATGGTTCGGACATGTAGAGCGAATGAGTGAGGAAAGAACGGTAAAATAAATTCATGAGGCGAATGTAAGTGGAAAAAGAGCAGAGGAAGACCGAGAAAAACATGACACGATCAGGTATGTCAAATACTTGAAAGTGGTCAGGTTAGGAGCCGTAACAATCGGCGGGTATGTATGAGGAGATGCATGAACGTGGAAGAGGCGAAGAATGTTTGCAAAGACAGAGTGGCTTGGCGTTCTATTCTCTCTGCCTATCCCTGCGGGTAAGCGGCGTAATGGTTATCTAGTTAGCAAGACTCGTTTTGTGTTTATAACAGCCGATATAATCAATATTTTTATTCGTCATTTCCTTTAGCTAAATTCGCCTTCGTAAAAACGTTGTTTTCGTAAGTTGGTAACGAATGACGTCACAGAAACGAATCCACCTACTACTATGAACAGTTCTATAAAGCAGATACATAAATAAATACGCCCATAACACACCCGATGACGTAAGGTAAAATCTGATGACGTATAGCGGTATCCGTTTTTTTTTTATCAAAATATCTAAAGTTTAAACCTTCATATCTCCCTTATTTATCTACAGATTTTAATAATAATTAATGATTTTTCATATTAACTTATTAGCTTATAAAATGAAACGCAAATGAAATGAAAAAATGCGATTATCCAAAAAAAATTGAAATAGTATAAAATTTTTCAAAACATGTTTTTACAGACGAAAGTACTACTGCTAGTTTTATATTAAAAGCTACCAGCCATGAACCCTATAGAAAAATTGACATCTAGCATCCAACACCAAAAATCACACTCACAATGGTGTTTTAAGGGTTCTACATTTTTCTATTTTTTGCACTTAATTATTTTTCTTCTTAAGACCCTTTCTGCACCCTAATGGTGCAAAGGGCACAGCATCATATAAACGCAGTGTTATCTTAATCATTAACACATAAAGGAAAGGTGATCAGCCCTCCGCTTCAGGTACCAGTCCAGGGTAATATTGAATAAATATTAGAGTGAAAAAAAGTACTTAATTATTTTTTAGTACAAAATTATTTTTTTCGATGTACTAATGCTTTATTTATATGAAAAATATGAAGTTGTATAAACATTTGATGCATTTTTATTTCCATGGCACGTGGCACATAACATTTTTTGTTTTTGAAAAATTACTTTTGGCACTCGATCTTAAAAAGGTTCACCATCCCTGTCTTAAAAGATGTCTTATCAGCTCTGTTAAACATTTTTGATCTGTATTTCTTATAATTTATTTTGTAGGATTTAAGTTTTGCACTGACATTTCTCGGTGGAACTATATTTTATACATATTATAAAATAACTACCAAGTACCTACTTACTTATATAGATTTTTTCCACATATATTTTATTCGACCAGTGACCGTACATACAAAAATCCATGTTTGCAATATAATTGTATAAAATCATACCGCAAGGCCTTATTCGTAATAACATAATTCATTAGGGTCACTGCACGCCCGATTAAAAAAATATACATTGGATTTATAATATTTTTTTTGAAAATAAATATAAAAAAAATCCTTTATAATTTTGTTTAAACTCCTTATCTTTCAAAAACACTTTCCTCTTCAAAACTATATTTATTTTATTATTATTTATTTTATGGTTGGCTGCTTCTCGTTAGAAGGGACAAGGTAGAAAGTGAATTAATTAAAGTCCAGGTGTAATTATTTTATTGTAAAACCTTTATACTGTAAATTTTTATTGTATCTATAATCTAATAATTAAAAAAAAAACAAATAATAATAAAAAACAAAAAATTGTATTAACATGTATTTCATATTATTTTTTGACATCTCATCAAAGATGAAGAAGAATATAGAAGTCTGGGCATTTACGGGGCTGACGACCGTCATAGACTGTTTTAAGTGATCACTTTACACACGTGTAACATTCACCAATTCTACCCATTATTGACAACCACACTACTCAAATTTTTGGAAGTTCTGTATATATGAACCAATTTAGAAACCTTGTTCTTGAATCACTAGAACTTCACTAGAGACATCTATTGGTGAGATGTACAGAAGCTTTTTACTAAGCAGAAACTCTTATATTAGTATGTGAGGTCCGAATCCTGGATTATAATCACACACATGAGAAACGCCAGAAAATACCATTTTCATATTTATTATTTAAGCTTATAATTTGACCAGATAATTTATTTACAACATTTTGAGTGTGTCCAAATACTTGTTCACAAAATCTGGATTATCTCCAATTACAGGAGTTATTTTCATAAGAATGGGTCGTCAGCCCCGTAAATGCCCAGACTTCCATATTCTTCTTCATCTTTGATGAGATGTCAAAAAATAATATGAAAATAACTCCTGTAATTGGAGATAATCCAGATTTTGTGAACAAGTATTTGGACACACTCAAAATGTTGTAAACATGTATTTCGGCTCAACACAGGCCATGCCGAAAGAGTCGTAATGCATATAGTAAAAAAAATATGTATCTATGAAATAAATAAATAAATAAAAAAAATTAAAAAGTGTCGGGTTGTAGTCTCGTGGTTAGTGTCGCGGACTCTTAAGTCAGAGTTTCTCGGTTCGAACCCACTATACCACAATTTGACTACCTGTTTCTAATAATGAGCCGCTTGGGATCACAGAAATAGTATGAAATTGAAATATTTGTGTAGATTGATAAAAACACAAATATTTCTGTTTTTCCATAAAAAAAACGCCTTCCTGCCCGTCGACTGCACCTAGCAGGAGCACGGCTGTCCAAATTGAAAACACATTAAGGAACATTTTTTTGTAGTACGTTTTTTTTTGTATTTTTGGACTAAGTAGATTTTACTTAGTCCAAAAATGCAAAAAAAACGTACTACAAAAAAAATGTCCCTTACTGTGTTTTAAATTTGGACAGCCGAGCAATAACAACACTGCCAAAAGTGAAGTTATCTGTGGTAAGGTCACATCTCGACGATCTGATAACATTTATCTGATATAAGTCAGATACCGAAGTTCAACTACATATTGCTTACTCCTTTCAAGAACGTCATAAATCAAAAATCGTAAATTTTCAGTTGTGCGTGTTTTCGGAATGTCCAGAAAATGTACTATGTATATCCCAGCAAAAGAGGCATATTTTTAACTTAATATTTACCCGCTACAGGGCAAAAAGTGTTGTTTTTGCATTTAGAAGAAATGGTATTTTTTTATTTTAAATATACTTAATATTTTTCAAATGGAGATAGGACCTTCAGGTTTTACCTAAAAAGATCTGTTGCACAGTAAAAAGTGCAAAAAGTGGCTTGATATTTATTTTTAATACATTGTATTATATTTTTAAACTTTAAAAACGTTCTCATGAAAAATCAAGTTTTTTGATTTACGAAAGGAGTGAGCGATATATTATACGCATTTTCTTTATTTTAGAGAGTTAGAATTTTTATATCTAGGAATCATGTTCACAAGGGATGGAAAAGTGATTAACGATAATAAAAGAAGAGTGAATGCAGGGAATAGAATAAATGGTGATTTGAACAGAGTGATTGCAAATAAAAATATGTCCATGGAAGCCAAGCTAGCGGTTCACTACGGCGTGCCGGTACCGACACTAATATATGGAAGCGAAACATGGAACTGGCAAAGGAAGGATAAAGCAGAGTGAACGCTGTTGAAATGCGCTCCCTCAGACGAATGTGCGGAAAATCTTTGTATGACAGAATTAAAAACGAAGATATAAGAAAGTGCTTTTGTCCATATTTTTTCGGATCGGTGCGTGAACACGTTGCGCGCAAATTCGATCACCTAAACTGTCGTAGCCGGACGGTCAAATTCCGGATAGTGGACAATCGCGTAAAGGGCGTTTGTTATTATTTTTATTTTATATATATATATTTTTTATTTATTTGAAAACATATTATATACATTAGTCATTTTTCAGTGAAACCATACCATATACATATAATATTCCCGATGAGTAATTTCTATTTCTCATGTTGGGACATGGGATTAAGGTTAACAAGACTGGAACACAAATAATAAAGTAACAAATAATATGTTTTTTAAATAACCAAAACTAATACTAATACATTATTAATTAATTACACACAATTTTACCGCCCTGCACGTTTTACGATTTTACGATCGAATTTACGCGCAACGTGTTCACGCACCAATCAAGAGCACCGATCCAAAGAAAGATGGACAAAAGAACAAGCCAATCCAAGACAATCGTCGTTGTAAAACGCTAACTGACACAAACGTACAAACGCCCTTAGGCTCTTGATCGATGCGTGAACACGTTGCGCGTAAATTCGATAACGCTAAACTGCCGTAGTCGCTTTTATTTTAAAAAAAAACGGACTGCCGGACAGTAAATTCCGTGTAGTGCACAAGCACACTTATTCCCTTTGGTAATTATCCGATAGGAATATAGTATTGTCCGTAATTTTTCACGCGTGTGGTCCGATAATATATGTTCGTATGTTGAGACTATAAGCGATACGAGTAATATCATAATTACAAAGTAATTTAATAGTGATACCATGGAGCATTTCATTTAATAATCTCTGATAAAACTTTATGATAAAATAAATGCAAAGAGATGGCGCAACATTGTACATATTTTGACTTCGTGTGATAAATCAGTGGTCCCCAACATACGGCTCGCGGGTCTCGCAATAGGGTATTATAATTTGGGAGGAATATCTAATTTAACGTACTCAACCTATAAAGGATTGTGTAAGTCTTACACAAAAACATGGCACGATCAGGTATGCCAAATACTTGAAAGTGGTCAGGTTAGGAGTCGTAACAATCGGCGGGTATGTATGAGGAGATGCATGAATGTGGAAGAGGCGAAGAATGTTTGCAAAGACAGAGTGGCGTGGCGTTTTATTCTCTCTGCCTACCCCTGCGGAGAAGCGGCGTGATGGTTAGTTAGTTAGTTACTTAGTTAGTTAGTAAGACTCGTTTTGTGTTTATAACAGCCGATATAATCAATATTTTCATTAATCATTTTCTTTTTGCAAAATTCGCCTTCGTAAAAACGTTGTTTTCGTAAGTTGGTAACGAATGACGTCACATAAACGAATACATACTTTTACAGCTGTATGATGCAGATTCATAAAGGAATACGCCCCATAACACACCCGATGACGTGAAATTTGATGATGTATAGCGGTATTCGTTTTTCGTTTTATTTAAATATCTAAAGTTTAAGCCTTCATATCTCCCAGCGAGTGTTTTTGCGTAGAATTTTCACTCATGAATTACATGAAATTATAGTAACTTTAAACATAAAGAGTAAATCCACTCACAAGTAGGCATAGGCTATGAAACTTATAAAGTTGAAGCCTGAGTAGGGACATGATAAACGGTGTTGCATAAGCCGTAGCTAGATTTCAGAGTCACTTGGACGTTAGGTAATTTAAAAAAACTTCATATCTCCCTTAGATCCCTACAGATTTCAAGAAGAATCTTACCGATTGTCTTGTAATTGTTCATATCAATTTATAAGCCAATAATACCACATGATAATGATCCATTTTGAACATGGAAAAAAATCACATTTTCAATAAATTTCGCATACTTAAAATAAATCCGTCCGCCTCCGTAAATTTGTCCGCCTCCGTAGTGTAATGGTCAGCACGCTCGGGTACCGTTCTAGAAGTCCCGGTTTCGATTCCCAAGGGGGGAAAATAAATATAAGTGATTTTTACACTGTAATATTTATTCAATACTACCCTGGACTGGTACCTGAAGCGGAGGGCTGATTACCTTTCCTTCATATGTAAACGATCAAGATAACACTGCGTTTATATGACGCAGTGCCCTATGCACCATCGGGGTGCGGATAAGGGTTTTATTATTATTATTATTATTATTATTAAAATAAATACAACATTTTGAGTGTGTCCAAATACTTGTTCACAAATCTGGATTATCTCCAATTAAAGGAGTTATATTTTGTTTTTTTATCATATTATTTTTTTACATCTCAACATAGATGAAGAAGAATATAGAAGTCTGGGCATTTACGGACCAGATTTGTGAGCAAGTATTTGGACACACTCAAAATGTTGTTAATAAATTATCAGGTCATTTGACATTTGGGTATTTACAGGGCTTATGACCTGTCATTGACTTGGAAGAGATCACTTTACACACGTGCAACATTTCACCATTGACAACCACACCGATCTTTTAATATTTTTTTACAGCTTATCATTTGGCCAGTTATTTTATTCACATACTTCAAAAATCTGGATTTCACTGATTTTTATATTTTTGGGTTCACAACATAGGTGTAGAATAAGGATGTGTAGATATTTACAGGGCTTATGACCTGTCATGGGCTTGTCAAGTGATCACTTTACACACGTGCACCATTCTACCCCTGATTGACAACCACACTACATTATTAATTTTTTTTCCAGCTTATAAATTGACGGATTTTTGTTCGCCTCCGTAGTGTAATGATCAGCACGCTCAGCTACCGTTCTGGAGGTCCCGGGTTCGATTCCCAGGGGGGTCAAATAAATATTAATGATTTTTTCCCTGTAATATTTATTCAATATTACCCTGGACTGGTACCTGAAGCGGAGAGCTGATCACCTTTCCTTCATGTGTAAACGATCAAGATAACACTGCGTTTATATGATGCAGTGCCCCATGGGAGGGTCCGATACCTTGCGGGAAACCCGCCTGGCACAGCGCGGGTGTAAACTGTGCACCTTCGAGTTAAGCTTAGACTATGATGTTCTCTGCGTTAATCTAACCATGATGTTTGTGTGAAAGCACTAAAATAAAGAATTGAATTGCCCCATGAACAATTGGGGTGCGATAAGGGTTTTATTTTATTTATATAATTTGACGAGTTATTTTACACACATCGCTTTCCGCAGGGGTATGCACAGAGAACATAACGCCAAACCAATCTGTCTTTGTTTTATCAACTATCAACTATCCTTTCCTCATTCATTCGATTCTCATTATTATTATTATTTATTTATTTATTTAAAGTTTATGTACAGAAAAGAAAATAAGCACATTGGCGGGCTTATTGCTAAAAAGCAAAATCTTCCAACCAACCAAAAACAGACTAGTGATATTGGTCAAAACGTTTGATACCATATATAGCTGTTTACAATCAGAGGGTAGATAGTACTTGAACATAAAATATCGCGATGTGTGGTTATTGGCTAATAAATCAATATAAAAAATCCCAAGACTATCGGTAGCATTCTTATTAAAATATGTAAAGAAATAAGGGATATATGAAGGTTTAAACTTTAGATATTTTTCCAAAGTTTAAACCTTCATATTAAGATAATATAAGATAATTGAATAAAACGAAAAACGTGCGTTCGCATACGTCATCAAATTTCCGTTATCGAACAATTCATGACGTCATATGGTTTATTGTCTATGGTTTACAGAGCTGTAATAGTAGTAGTGTGGATTGTTTGTTTACCACTACACTACCATTTGTGTTATACAAGTATGAGGGGAGGGGGGTTGGGAGGGTGGACCAGCAATGTTACCAATATTAAAATAACTCCATCGATTCTGTGACGTCATTCATTGCCAACTTACGAAAATAACGTTTTTTCGAAGGCGAATTTTCCAAAAGAAAATGATGAATGAAAATATTTATTATATCGGCTGTTATAAACACAAAACGAGTCTAATACAATATTTTATAGGTTGAGTATGTTAAATTAGATATTCCTCCCGTCTGACAAAGATCCATTGACATTTAAAAAAACATAAATTACGAAAGATGATAATAAGGAGGGCAAAGGAAAAAGGGGGTTTAGGGAAGGAGGTAGAGGGAAAAACTAAGGGAGGAGGTTTGATGGACAGTTATTATTATTATTTTTTAAAAAATAAAACTCACCGTCTCCGATTTCTTCGCGGGCGGAATTGAACGTTTCATTTTTTTTTAATTATTTATGATACAAAAAGAAATTATGCAATATTCAAAAATCACACACTATGCGACCAACGCCCTTGCAAACACTAAAAACACTTTCTAGCTCGACCATTGAAGGAAATCGCTGTTATCATATTTTTCATTGATTTTATCTGTAGAAAAATTTAATTAAATATACATATGTAAACTGATTTATTTATATTATCTCTAGATTATCTTCCGATCGCCAGGTGACAAAATTATAAAAATCTCTTGCGCAGGTTAGATACGAACTAACAGAGTCATATATACACATTATAATTCACTTTTTAGAATGATGAAAGAAAACACTTGTTTTTTACCACTTGAGTTTTATTATAGACTACATGTTTCAGAAGTTGAACTTCCATCATTCAGGTCTGTATAATAACTAAAATATAAAATATAAAATATAAAATTGTTCTATAAATAAGGAGTGGGGAAAGTTAGGGGGAGGGTGTTAGTGAAGGGGCGAAGTTTGAAATAAAAGGAAAAATGGAAAGCAAAGGTGAAGAATTTTGAAACAATAAATTATTTAATTTATTGTTTCTGCATTAACTTTGTGGTAAGAAATGTTACAATAATTAAAGAAAACGCTTCGTTTTTTCGGAATTCGCAAATCATATAATAGATACATATCACTCATTTCACTCTCATAAATTAAAAATATTACACCTTGTTCCATATAAAGGCCAACTTATGAATTATCTTGAAAATTTAGAAATCCAAAAAAACCTGAATTCTAGTAATAATTTATTAAATAATATATTGTTTCAAAATTCTTCACCATTGCTTTCCATTTTTCCTTTGTTTTCAAACTCCGTCCCTTGACTAACCCCTTCCCCTTACTCTCCCCTCTCCTTATTTATAGAACAATTTTATATTTTATATTTTAGTTATTATACAGACCTGAATGATGGAAGTTTAACTTCTGAAACATGTAGTCTATAATAAAACTCAAGTGGTAAAAAACGAAGTGTTTTCTTTAATCATTGAAACAATATATTATTTAATAAATTATTATGAGAATTTAGGTTTTTTTGGATTTCCAAATTTTCAAGATAATTCATAATTTGGCCTTTATATGGAACTAGGTGTAATAATTTTTATTTGTGAGAGTGAAATGAGTGATTAGTATCTATTATGTGATTTGCAAATTCCGAAAAATAATTACTAACAAGACCGCTATGATGTTCTTTAATTCTAATCTTTAAATTTCTCGCAGTTTGGCCTATATATTAGCATTACACTTTTTAGCATTGAAATTTAGCATAGCACTATATAAAAGTTATTAACTATAAAAAAGAGTTTAATGAATTGATTCGGCAGTCACTTTGTGGTAAAATCTATCCATTTTTAATTAACGTTATAGGTACTTAGTAAAATAAGAAACAGCTACTACCCCCTCTTCAACCTTCAACGTCCCAAGGACCCAACTCTAAAATTAAGAATTAGCTACACATACGGTGTTTGAAAATGATGCGGAATGCATCGAAACACGTGTCACAGCAGATTTTAAGAAATAGTATTGTTTACTAAGTAAAACATTAATTAAAAATATAAAAAAGATATTAAAATTTAATATGCTGATCTTATACATCCATACCAAAATACTTTAAGGATAAAATAGTTTTAAACAAAAATTGTCATGAACAATATTACTAGAAATAAGAATAAAATAAGACAATTGTTGACAAATAATTGTTTCATGTATAAGGGTTTGAAAATGTATGATGAGATGCCTGAATGTATGAAGAATGGAAAGAGTCTGAAATAATTTTAAAATAAATGTAAGGAATGTAAATATTTATTTGTAGATGTAGTAAATTAAGTGTATTTAAAAGTTTATATTAGTTGAAATATAAGCTAACTGTCCGCCTCCGTAGTGTAATGGTCAGCACGCTCGGCTACCGTTCTGGAGGTCCCGGGTTCGATTCCCAAGGGGGCTAAAATAAATATAAAGTGATTTTTTCACTGTAATATTTATTCAAGGGCTTTACACACGTGTAATATTCTACCCATGATTAATTTAGAAAATAAATACTTGTGATTAGATGCAGAAGTAGCCCTGAACATCAATTGGTGATCATAACATACATATCCGCTGTCGCTGCATAATCTGTTGACATTGACAGTTACAATATTGGCTTATATAGGGTGAAGGATCAATCGGCGTATTCATAAATGGCGTTAAAATTTAACCTTGAATAAAAAAAAACACAAAAAGAGATTAGATCGACCAATGACATACCCGTCCGCCTCCGTAGTGTAATGGTCAGCACGCTCGGCTACCGTTCTGGAGGTCCCGGGTTCGATTCCCAGGGGGGGGTCAAATAAATATAAGTGATTTTTTCACTGTTATGTTTATTAAAAAACATTACCTTGGACTGGTACCTGAAGCGGAGGGCTGATCACCTTTCCTTCATGTGTAAACGGTCAAGATAACACTGCGTTCATATGAAGCAGTGCCTTATGCACCATTGGGGTGCGGATAAGGGTTTATTAGGGTGAAGGATCAATCGGCGTTTTCATAAATGGCGTTAAATTTTAACCTTGAAACAAAAAATCACAAAAAGAGATTTGGTCGACCAATGACCTACCCAGATAAAAACCAACCCATAACCAAATCAAGAACTACGTTTTCATCAATTGATTCAGCACTTCACACAGTCACTTTGTGGTAAAATCTATATATTGTTAATTTAAGTTTTACTTAGTAAATACCACTATTTCTTAAAATCTACTGTGACACATCGCTCACTCCTTTCAAGAACGTCATAAATCAAAAAACTTTTTTTCAAAAAACGATTTTTCAGGAGTACGTTTTTATAGTTTAAAAATATAAAACAATGTATTAAAAATAAATCAAGCACTTATTGAACTTTTTACTATGCAACAGATCTTTTTAGGTAAAACCTGAAGATTTTTTTCCATTTGAAAAATATATAGTGTATTTAAAAAAATAATTAAACAATACGTTTCCTTCAAAATGCAAAACCAATAGTTTCTGCCTTGTAGCGGGTAAATATTAAGTTAAAAATATGCTTCTTTTGCTGGGATATAGTACATTTTCTGGACATTCCGAAAATATGCACAACTAAAAATTGACGATTTTTGATTTGTGACGTTCTTGAAAGGAGTGAGCGACATGTTTCGATGCATTCCGCATCATTTTCAAACAACGGAATGCAACAAAACACGTGTCACAATTGATTTTAAAAAATAGTGGTATTTAATAATTAAAACTTTAATTGAAAATGCAAGAACTATGTGTTAAAAGCCCAAAACAAATATGTATAATATCGCGTTTGTTAAGGTTGAAATCTAGACTGTTAATTTTAGAACGCGATCGGCCGCGCTATTGCACTCAATTTTTATTTTAGAATATATATTGCAAATTAACTTTTTTATTATATATATATATATATATATATATATATATATATATATATATATATATATATATATATATATATATATATATATATATATATATATATATATATATATATATATAAATATCATGTGAGAAGAGCGAGTTCGGATCGAGTGGTGAGGGTGGCAGCGGACAGCAGCATAGGCGGGATCAGACCTCCAGGAAGACCACCTAAACGATGGAAGGATAGCTGGTCTTCCACCTCCCAGGACCGACCCGAGAATGACAGGACCTAGTCCTAAAAGAAGAAGAAGAAGAAGAAGAAAAAATCATTTTTTCTGAACTCCTTACATTTCAATATTTCTTTTATTTTTAAAACCATTTATTTGTTCCGAAGAAAAACTCAGTTTTCAATACATAAACGGTGTTATATTTTTATATTTTTTAAAAACAATTACTATAAATGTGACCTGGGTTTAAAGAAAATTGAGATAGAATAAGAAACGCCATGATCAGGGAAATATGCGAGATCGAAGATGTCGTTAGGTGGGGAAGGCAACGGAAGAGACAATGGTATGCGCGTGTGAGGAGAATGGAACCATCCAGACTCCCCCACATTGCACTGCACGGCCAACCCCAGGGCAGAACACCAAAGAGATGGATTGACAGCTGGGAATCGACATCGCAGGAGGCTAATCCCTCTTAAAAACACGCCACAAGGCCTACATCAAGAAGAAGAAGAAGAAGTTGTGGGCTATCGATAATCCGTCTTAATAAACAATGAATCGTTTTGAATATTGAAAGCATTAACTTTGTGAATCATATTTATATATTATCATATTGATTGATTATACTAGTTTTTGCAACAACCTGTTGCCCTCTTCAGGGTTTAATTTATATAAATTAAACCCTGAAGAGGGCAACAGGTTGTTGCCGAAACTAGTTGGTTAATAAAAATGTGAGTGGATCAAAACACAAAGTCTTTTTATTTCTCGAAATAATATATAAAGAATGAATCATTTAAGTTAACATTTCAACAGAGATGAAGAAGAATATAGAGGTCTGGATATTTACAGGGCTTTTCATTAATATTATTTATATATCAATGTATCGATGTTTAATTTGATAAATGAAGATCATGTGTGGGATGTAAACACGTTCTAGTGATAACGTGTCGCCAGATGCAAAGTCTGTGTTTAAATATGTCTACCAAATAAAGACATTTTTTAATAGATTTATATTATCCACTGACACTTCGTGATGGAATTGCATTTTTAATTTATTATTAGATTAAAACCAATATTTTTAGCTTTTCCACTTTTTTATTTGACCAGCGACCGGGTTTCGTCGTTACCGACATCATCAGACCCAGTCTGATGATGTCGGTATTATCTCAAGTTTATCTCAAGGTAATAATACTAGAACTAGGATGACTAGACTAGATCAATTTCAAGGTATTTTGAATTCAAAATTTACTTGGTAAATACCACTATATAATATTAATAGTGGTTTAAACATTTTAAACACTTGTAACATTTATTTTGGAGAAACAAAATACTTTGTTATTTGATCCATTAACATTTTTATTAAAAAACAAATAGTTTCGGCAACAACCTGTTGCCCTCTTCAAGGTTTGTTTTATGACTAAAAAAAACAAACCCTGAAGAGGGTAACAGGTTGTTCCCGTAACTAGTTGGTTTTAAATAAAAATGTGAGTGGATCAAAAAACAAGGTATTTTATTTCTCCAAAATTTATTTTAATGATTCACAAAGTTAATGCTTTAAATATTCAAATAAAATACTTGTATGATTGACAATCGAATTTTTCAATTTATATGTATATAAATATATATATATATATATATATATATATATATATATATATATATATATATATATATATATATATATATATATATATATATATATATATATATATATATATATATATATATATATATATATATATATATATATATATATATATATATATATATATATCGATCACTCCTTTTAACAACGTCATATGTCAAAATCGACAATTTTCCGTTGTGCATGTTTTTAGAATGCCCAGAAAATGTACTATATCGCATTATGTTGTTTTTGCATTTTGAAAAAAATGTATTGTTTAGTTTTTTTTTATATTTAAAATATTTTTCAAATGGAGAAAAAACCTTCAGATTTTACCTAAAAAGATCTATTGCACAGTAAAAAGTTCAATAAGTGGCTTGATAATTATTTTTAATATATTTCATTATATTAAACATTAAAAACGATCTCCTGAAAAATCAAGTATTTTGATATATGACTTTGTTGAAAGGAGTGAGCGATATATGTGCAACATAATCTACATATATGTGTGTGTATGTGTGAAGAATAAATATCAATGTCTGACATAATTCCCAGGAGAGCAGTCATTGCAGGAGTCAATTGCCTTCATCGGCGAACATGCAATGAAATCCAATATACAAGACTTGTCTTAGTGGGTAACCAAACTTCGGAACGCGAGCCGCGATTACGAATTATATTTTCTGGCGATGGAAAGATTGATAACTTTATGGATAGTAGAGTGAACGCTGGGAGCAAAGTGGAAATAGCAAATAAAAACTTTTCAGCCAAAGCTAAACTGGCAGAGCACAACAGAGTCTTGGTTTCAACCCTTGTGTATAGAAGTCTTCTCTGCCTATCCCTGCGAGACATGACAAAGTGACTGCCAAATCAATAAATGAAATTAAAATGATATAATTAACTTGGTTAATTAACTTAATTAATTTGACATTATAATATATAAGTGGGGATACAGATATGAAAACAAGCATTTAGACACAATCAAAATGTTCTAGAGACAGATTGGTTTGGCGTTCTTTTTCTCTGCCTACCCCTGCAGTGAAGCGGCGTGATGGTCAGTTAGTTAATTCAGAATTAACATTAAATCGCATTAAAAATATGTGGCGGATGTGAGAGGGAAAACAGAACGAGGAACCGAACCGAAAAAGATTTGGCACGATCAGATCAATCAGAACCTTAAATCGGGCGGTGTCTACGTAAAGTCTACGTAATCGGAGGGCATGTATGACTAGATGTATGGGTGTGAAGGAGGCGAGGAGTGTATGTCAGGACAGAAGAGTGTGGCGTTCCATTCTCTCTGCCTACCCCTGCAGAGAAGCGGCGTGATGGTCAGTTAGTTAATTCAGGATTTGTATTTAAAATATTCTGTGATTGATTCGTGCTTCAATTGGAATTACTGATATTACTGTTTTGTGATAACTAAAAAATAGTAATTCGATATTTTCGAGATAAAGAGAAAAAATGCATCTTTTGCAATTCCTGATATTGTTATCGGTCGTTGGGTTTGTTAAACATTTATTTTTAACCTCAGATATTTATTTTTTAGGTGGTATTGATTTTAAAAAGGATTCCTAATGGCAGAGTTTTCGCCTTGAAACGGGATACTGACAAACAAGACCTGGGTAAGAAACATTGTTTTACTTATCTTTAAGATAACTTTTATGAAAACATAACTTAAGTAAATTATTGACAATCGTATTGACTTATTGTTATCTTGATTGTTACTTACGTGAAGGTAAGGTTATCACTCCTGTTCTTTACTTACTTACTTACTTCAGGCCAGGGTAAAATTAACCCTCTGTCTGATTTTCTGATTGTCTGAGTTTCTTATGCAACACGTGGTACCTCAGCTGTTCGAACGTCATTACCATAAACAACGAACAAAGAACGTCATAAATCAAAAATCGTCAATTTCCAGTTGTGCATGTTTTCGGAATGCCCAGAAAATGTACTATATCTCAGCAAAAGTGGCATATTTTTAACTTAATATTTACCCGCTACAGGGCAGAAAGTGTTGTTATTGCATTTTGAAGAAAAGGTATTGTTTAATTATTTTTTTTAAATTAATTAAATATTTTTCAAATGGAGAAAAAACCTTCAGGTTTTACCTAAAAAGATCTGTTGCAAAGTAAAAAGTTCAATAAGTGGCTTAGTATTTATTTTTAAAACATTTTATTATATTTTTAATCTCTAAAAACGATCTCCTGAAAAATCTAGTTTTTTTGATATGCGACGTTGTTGAAAGGAGTGAGGGATATGACTATTGAATGCTCCCCCAGTCCAATTATTCCATATAGATTACCTTCCTTACGAAGTTGTCGATTCCTGAACTAGAGGTCAACTGTCCATTAACCGGTGTGGAATTTTTCCAAAACCGAGCGTCTCGACTTGTCCAATAATTATATGTCATAAATTAAAATTTGCGGACCAGAATTCTGTAACATGATTCGCAAGGGGCCATCAGCGCTAATCACCATATCGTTGACGGAGTGAGGATAATGGAAAAAATATAATATTGTGATATATATACGTAGATGTAGTTACCAATGGTGCCTTGTCTCTTGGGCTTAAATCGGATCTTTATTCGTTCGTCTTCCTAACGTTTTCGTTTAGCTGTTTATCAAATGATGTTGAACAGATTATTATGATAACGGTTTTTTCATCACTCATCATCAATTAGTAGACAGACGCCGTGGCGTAGTTAGGTGACGCTCGACTGCGAAACTGGCGTCGCGGATTCGATTCCCGTCAATTGCAAAATAAATTCAATAAATATTTATTTTCAATTGGTCTGGGTGTTTGTGATGTATTTTTCACATTTACCTTCCCTATCCTTACTATCCTACCTGCAGACAAGCCTCTAAAAGTAGATGCTTTGCTGGTTATTCCTTAATAATAATAAAAAATGGAATTTAACGTTTTTTTTCGAATATGTCAAAAACATTTATTTAAACCCCTTTATTTTCAAAACCATGTGTGTATTTATTCCAAAGATAAATTTAATTTTTCAATACAAAAGCTTATAAGCAAAAAATTCCATTGCGACAAATGTTACCTTGTTTTAAAGAAAATTAAGTTACGATTTATCGTATATTGGGCCCTGGGTTTACCTGAGTTTACCGATTACATATCGGTTATTATCGGTAAATCCAGGTAACATGTAACGTAATTGAATTTTATGCTTAAAACACCGTTTACGTATTGTAAAAATAAACTTTTCTTCGATATAAGTAAAAGAGTTTGAAAAAGAAAAGGAATATAAATGTCTGGGCATTTACAGGGTTTATGACCGATCATAAACCCTGTAAATACCCAGACTTTCATATCGCACACCTAGATCAAAACTGTATCAACTCAAATATTATGATTTTTTTTAGATAATCACGTATTCGAATTCTACATGCGAATACGCATAAATCAATTTATCCGATTTGTCAATATCTTATCTAACATTTTGAGTGTGTCCAAATACTTGTTCACAAAATCTGGATTATCTCCAATTACAGGAGTTATTTTCGAATCATTTTTTGACATCTCATCAAAGATGAAGAAGAATATGAAAGTCTGGATGGAAGTCGTAAATGCCTTGACTATATTCTTCTTCATCTTTGATGAGATGTCAAAAAAATAACATCTTAAATATTCTTCAAAATATAGCACTATATGTTCCTTTTGGTGAATAAAAGAGTTCGATTCTCTCTGCCTACAAGCAGAGCAAGTAAGTTAGCAAGTAAGTTAGTATGAAATGTTTTGGAAAAAATATTCTTGAAAATGCATTGTCCATTCATAAAAGAAAACAGGAAACTTGTATTACATAAGGCGACATCACTATGCGTTTTTCGTCTCTCCTGAAAAAACAGTTTTTTTGAGTGGATACTATTTTGATCTAGAGGTGCGATATCCTCTGTCATCTATGTTGAGATGCCAAAATATATAACACATTTCATTCACTCCTTTCAACAACGTCATATATCAAAAAACTTGATTTTTCAGGAGATCGTTTTTAATGTTTAAAAATATAGTGAAATGTATTAAAAATAAATATCAAGCCACTTATTGAACTTTTTACTGAGCAACAGATCTTTTTAGGTAAAACCTAATGGTTTTTTCTCCATTTGAAAAATATTTAGCATATTTAAAAAAATAATTGAACAATACCTTTTCTAATAAATTTATATTATCCACTGACACTTCGTTTTTTATTTGACCAGCGACCGGGTTTCGTCGTTACCGACATCATCAGACCAGTCTGATGATGTCGGTAACGACAAAACCCGATCGCTGGTCAAATAAAAAAAAGTGGAAAAGCTAAAAATATTGGTTTTAATCTAATAATAAATTTAAAATACCTTTTCTATAAATTGCAAAAACAACACTTTCTGCCCTGTAGCGGTTAAATACTAAGTTAAAAATATGCCGCTTTTGTTGAGATATAGTACATTTTCTGGGCATTCCGACAACAAGCATAACTGAAAATTGACGATTTGTGATACATGACGTTGTTGAAAGGAGCGAGCAATATAAACACAAGTCAGAGAAAAGATCGACTGACGATATGATGACGAATGCGTTCTGACCCCTGGCCTGGCCTTGCTAGCAAACAGTAGTCGGATGATTACACTATGTACGGCCAAAGTATAGTGGATTATGTAATGATATACATATGTACATGTAGATATGAGTATATCACGATAGTGGTGAACCGTGCGTATTGTACTAGATGCTTTGCAGATCAAAAGTCATTGAGAACAACAGGAAATTCAATACTGAACTGGGAACATTGTGTTATATGTATACCATATATTGACATGCATAGATTGATACTGTAGCGTAATTGTAATATATATATATATATATATATATATATATATATATATATATATATATATATATATATATATATATATATATATATATATATATATATATATATATATATATATATCCGCCTCCGTAGTGTGATGGTCAGCACGCTCGGCTACCGTTCTGGAGGTCCCGGGCTCGATTCCCAAGGGGGTAAAATAAATATAAGTGATTTTTTCACTGTCATATTTATTCAATATTACCCTGGACTGGTACCTGAACCGGAGGGCTGATCACCTTTCCTTCATGTGTAAACGATCAAGATAACACTGCGTTTATATGACGCAGTGGCCTATGCACCATTGGGGTGCGTACAAGGGTCTTATTATATATATATATATATATATATATATATATATATATATATATATATATATATATATATATATATATTTTATTTTTATTTTTTTTTTCTGTTAATCCGAACTTTTCCAAATACGAACAGGTCACAGACCAAATTAATTCGGATTTCCGTGGTTCCAATATTTAAAATGACTTGTTTGAGTTGAATGCTTTTTGCCACGATACAATGAGAGTACATACATACTTAGATATATTTTGTAATATATATGCATGAGTGGTTGACCTAATTCTAGCATAATGCACTTCATAACAGCAATGTTAAGCATTAAGTTACGACCAGTACTATCGATAATATTATTTATGTGTTTTCTACGATATGGCAAGAAATTTATTTATTTATTTAAACATATCGCTCACTCCTTTCAACAACGTCATATTTCAAAAAACTAGATTTTTCAGGAGATCGTTTTTTGAAGTTAAAAAATATAATAAAATGTATTAAAAATAAATATCAAGCCATTTATTTAACTTTTTACTGTGCAACAGATGTTTTTAGATAAAACCTGAATGTTTTTTCTCCATTTGAAAAATATTTAGTTTATTTAAAAAAATAATTAATTAATACCTTTTCTTCAAAATGCAAAAACATC
The DNA here is from genome assembly GCF_059751285.1 of Brachycentrus maculatus. NCBI lineage: Eukaryota > Metazoa > Arthropoda > Insecta > Trichoptera > Brachycentridae > Brachycentrus > Brachycentrus maculatus. The sequence goes on from NW_028281206.1 coordinate 1,176,594, forward strand.
GCTTTCTGCCCTGTAGCGGGTAAATATTAAGTGAAAAATATACCGCTGTTGCTAGGATATAGTACATTTTCTGGGCATTCCGAAAACATGCGCAACTGAAAATTGACGATTTTTTTATATTTGACGTTGTTGAAAGGAGTGAGCGATATGGCACCTTACTGTTAGGTGAGCACTGTTTTTCTACCTACATGGAATGCACGCCTCTGCTTATAAGAATGTATACAACGCTCTTGGGTATAAAACGTATCAAGGAATTATGTATATCAATTTGACCTTTTCAATTGATATTGCGAGTTTCCATACATCGTCATTGTAGATCAAAAAAACACATCGTGAATTTTTGTCCAGTTTTTCATTCACAACAATTTATACATACATATGTATAACCTTCGACTGATTTCAATGCTTCTTAATAATAATAAAAAAATCTAAGACTTATCCGTTCTCAATGGTGCATAGGGTACTGTATCGTAATGAGGCATTGATACATTGATCGTTAATTCTAAAATATATATTTTTTTGAAGCTTATTTTTCCGTTGGAAAATTTCCATTTTTGACATATTTTATTTATTTATTTATTTAAACTTAAGAGTTATTTTCACACTACTATTTTCATTTATTTTTTTGCAGTTATTTGGCCAGTTATTTTACACACGCCGCTTCTCCGCAGGGGTAGGCAGAGAGAATATAAAGCCAAACCAATCTGCCTTTGTAGTATCAACTATCAACTATCCTTTCCTCATTCGTTCGATTCACATTATTATAATTTGTTTATTTATTTAAACTTTGTGTACAGAAAAGAAATAAGTACATTGGCGGGATTATTGCCAAAAAGCAATATCTTCTAACCAACCAAAAACAGGCTAGTGATATTGATCAAAACGTTTGATACCATATATAGCTGTTTGCAATCAGAGGGTAGATAGTTGGTACTTGAACATTTAAAAAAATATAATTTACAAAATATGATAACAAGGAGGGCAAAGGAAAAAGGGAGCTTAGGGAAGGAGGTAGAGGGAAAAACTAAGGGAGGAGGTTTGATGGACAGTTAGGATTCTAATAATAGATAGTAATGTCTCAGACGCTTCTTAAAAGTTATTAGAGGAGATGCATTTTTTACAAGGAGAGGTAATTCATAATAATAAATTATATCACTTACAAAAATAAACAATTATTGTTAGTGCTTGGAGAAGCATGAGAGCTTAGTCTCTTTATTGGAGAGAACTGCGTTATTAATTTTAAAATCGTAAAGTAGAAATCTCTAGAAAATGAATTAAATTTTTTTTTTAATATTATTATTATAATTGTAAATAATTTAAATAAAATATTTAAAAAAAAAAACAGTTCTTACTCTACTAAAAGATTTTTTTTAAAGCCTATTTTTCCGTCGGAAAATTTCCATTTTTGACATATGACATTGCAGATCTACAACAACGATATGTTATGATCACCGTGATGACTCTATCACATTTATCTACATTCTAGACGTTTGACATGTGAATCCCGTATTCCTAAGACTCAACCAATGGTGCATAGAGCACTTGTGGCAGGCAACAATAAATATTAAGTATTATTTTTTTTATAAAAATGAGAAATATTTGTGTTTTTATTACTTACGCGAGTATTTCTGTGAGCCTAAGCGGCTCATTATTAGAAATAGCTATCAAATTGTGATAGAGTGGGTTCGAACCGAGAAATCATAACTTAAGAGTCCGCGACACTAACCACGGGACCACAACCCGACACTTTCATTATTTTTTTCAAGGCGGGATAATCTGTAGCCTGCTACATAATTAAACGCCGTTTTTGTCAATTTATAAATTTAGGGTTTAATTTGTAGAACTCCATTTCAATTAATATATGAAATTCTTAATATGAAATAGATTTTTAGAGTCTTAATCGAAATAAATTTAGAGAGTTAACTTTTTTTCCGTGTAGTTCTTTTTACATGCGTTTTATATTATTTTTTTTAACTATTTGAACATAATATACACACAAAAAATTAAAAATAAAAACTATTTTACAATTTTCATAGTACTTTTATACAGTCTTTAAATAATCACATTAAATAAATTAAAAAATAAAAATAAAAATAAAACACTTCACGCATTACAGAAGCCAGACAATATGGTATCCATCAAGTTTGATAAATTCGTATTACTGACCATCGAAATTTTTATCTTAGCCATACTACATGCGGTTCGATAAAGACGGTTTTCCCTTTCCGGTTTTCAGATAGTTGAGACGTTTTGGAATTGACACGTCAAGGAATTTACCTTGTCTACCTGTTGAATAGAGAAGGATGAAGATGTTGGTAACAGTGAGCTGGAAAGAGATGAAATATTCAGAGTTTAAGTACAGAGTATAATATCGTGGGTATACTGGCACAAAACAACTCCAAAATCATTAGGTAAAAATTGCATTTTTTCGACTTAACGTTTTTTGCCAGTATACCCACGATTTATTAATTTCATTTTGGTCATTTACATTTTCAAAAAAAGCATCCCACGGCAGGTGTATGCAGAGATAATAGAATGCCACAGCAATCTGTCTTTTGCAAAAAACTCTTCGCCTCTTTTACATTCATGCATCTTCTCATACATACCCGCCGATTGTTGCGACTCCTGACCTGACCACGCCGAAGTATTTGAAATAATCGAGTATTTTATGTACTTGATAATGCCAAGTTTTCCTACGACTTCTTCTGCTTATATTACCAACCACATTCGCCTCATAAATTTGTTTTACTGTTTACTTTTACTTACTTTCTTCACACATTCGATTCACATGCCCAGACTATGTCAACACACCTCTAAGATGTATCAATAATGCTTATCTCAGCCTTGCATTTTTTCCTTATCTCACCATTCGAACACCTATCATACATTTTTTCCTAAAGATTAAAAAAAAATAATCCAAGAAATAAGATAAAAAATAATTTTTCGTTATGTTATCTCTCGTATCAAAGAACGATATCTACCAATTATTTATTTCGTATAGATAATGAGTCCTGAAGTAATTGAAAGTATTATTCTTATAATATTTATATATATATATATATATATATATATATATATATATATATATATATATATATATATATATATATATATATATATATATATATATATATATATTTATATATATTTATATATACCTACCTTTTTAATGAGTTTCCTTTATAAATAACCTACAGATGTTTTCATCTTCTTTAATTTATTGCACTCTGTTACAAATAAAGGTCAAGTCATGAATAATTTAGAAATATTGTACATACAAATTTTAATTCAGATGAAACGTTGATTAATAATACAGTATACTGTTTCAAAATACGTCACCATTATTATCAATGTTTCGTTTTACAAAAAATCTTGTTCCTTAACACCCCCCCCCTACCTTCCCTACA